>NC_142785.1:30581977-30881977 GCF_988280905.1 Pimephales promelas
TTACATCAACAAATCCACACCATAAACACAGTGAAAAATTGCCCAATAATTGGATATTTTTCTTTCTTTCTTGTTGTTTTACAGTCAATAAGTGAATAGATATTGCGATTGCAATTGCATTTATCTTCCGTTTGTTTCTCCCAGTGGTGATTTTGACGCTTTCCTTGAGTCTTTCTTCCTTTCGTCCCTTCATCTAGGCTGGGGTTGGGAATCGCATGTCAAAAGAGGGAATGTTAATTTTGCCAAAGGTTCTGTTGCATATTAATTTAAGTCGCGAGCGCTGCCGGTAGATGACACCGACAGCATTTTGATTAAGAATTTTATACATGAAGAAATTTTCATTATCACTTCTCCTTGGTGATTTCGACGGGACGGTTTGGGATCGTGACCCGGCGCCGTGACAGCGGGTTCCAGGATAAACGGCTCTGTATTGAATCCCACCCTGTGCTGGATCCACACTTACAGCGGCAATTAATGGGGCCGTTTCCTCTAGGGAGGGCCCGGCCTTCCCAGGCCTGAGCGCCGCTATTGTACATAGGTAACAAGATTTAGCTTTTTTTTTCTTCTTCTTCTTTGCCGGCTCCTCTGATAGATGTGAGGGAGTCGTTCTGTGTGATTAGGGTTCCTGATTGACTTCAGATAATCAGGCCAGCAGGGTGTAATGTCTGCAAATAGATCTTAAAATGAGAAGAGAAAGGCAAGGTTTAAATCAACCGTGCCCTTTGACCTCAACATGTACGTGGGGTGTTTTTAATAACCATTATTGCGCTAGTTCGTCAGAACATTTTGATCTCATTAACAATAGTAGTTTTATATTAAAGAGTCTGGAATAGTGAGAATAGCAGAATGACACACTCTAAAAAATGCAATTTTGGGTATAAAATATGGACAACCCCAGCCATTGGGTTAAAAATGTAATTTAAAAATGTAACCCAATGGCTGGGTTTGTCCATATTTGACCCAACATTGGGTTAAAACAACCCAGCATTTTTTTAGAGTTCAGGAATATATAGTAATAGTAATATTTACACACACCTCATCATTACGAGGACAATCCATTGGCGTAATGTTTTTTAGACTGTACAAACTGTGTGTTCTCTCCCCCTAAACCTACCCATCACATAAAACTTTACACTCTAAAAAATGCTGGGTTGTTTCAACCCAAACTTGGGTCAAATATGGACAAACCCAAATGTTGGTTTAACACTTGAAAGTGAAAGTTGAAGTTGGGTTAAAATTTTAAATTACATTTGGCTTTGTCCATATTTGACCCAAGTTTGGGTTGAAACAACCCAGCATTTTTAGAGTGTATACAATGTTTTTTAAGCTATTTTAATTACGAGAACATAAACACTATTCGTGCACTCTAAAAAATGCTGGGTTGTTTTAACCCAATTTTGGGTCAAATATGGACAAACCCGAAATGTTGGGTTAAAAATGTAATGTAAAAATTTAACCCAACGGCTGGGTTAGTCCATATTTGACCCAAAGTTGGGTTAAAACAACCCATCATTTTTTAGAGTGTGTTGTAATAGTGTAATAGCTATGTCATTACACAAATGTGTGCCCCCCATAAACAAACACACACATTCCACATAAATATATGCCCATGCATTTTAAAGTTATAAATATTGCATCAAAAGTAAAACCTTTTGAGTTAAAAACAAAAGACTAATATAAAGTATTATCATTTGAGCTCCATTCAAAGTCACCGTGACCGCATGTTACACTATTGTACACAATATAAATCGCTTGGCACATTTTCACTATTGCACCACCCGGTTTGGCGTCATATTTCCGTTTATCATTCAGAAATGATGTGATCTGTTTGTGCGTCCTCTCCTGTTGAGCTGCTGAAAGCCCCCTAGTGGCACGCGGCGGTTTAGAAACCACTTCTCCCTGTGGCTTGTCATTCTAATAAGCTGAAAGAGCTATGAGATCCTTTAAGAAACCCTCCACCTCATCACCCCCAAAACCCCAGCGAGCGTGTGGCGGCCCCTGAAGTATGCTGACACATTTGTGTACCTGCGACAGAAAAGACAGAGGCCAACGCTGTCGGCTCTTACCTCAACCACTGCTCTACAAAATCAACCTGACAACTCGCTGTTTTCTCCATGGAGAGAAGCGTTCCCCCCCACCCGTCTTGTTTTTTTTTCCTGTTGTAAAGGATGCTTGCATGTCAGTCCTGTAAGCGAGAGCATCCTTATTATTTGCCTATAACCCTGTTTGAAAGCCCATGTGTCCCGCGCAGACAGGCAAAAGCAGCGGTGTCAGTTATCTGGGTAACAGCCATCAGAGGGACAGCAGCTTTGGAATGCATGTCTCCTTCTCCGCTTCCTTTCCTGTCTATATTTCACTCCACTTCAGACCATTTATCCCGCTGTGCTGCGAGCACTTTTGTCATTCCCTCTCCCTCCCGTTCGCTTTTAATGCGTACGAGTCGGATTCTGTCATCTCGCCGCTTCGTCGCAGAACCCGTACTTCATCTGTTGCTGCTCAAAGAGCACATACACTCTAAAAAATGCTGAGTTGTTTCAACCCAAATTTGGGTCAAATATGGACAAACCCAAATGTTGGGTTAAAAATGTAATACAATTCACAGTTGAAAGTGAAAGATGGGTTCAAATTTAAATGACATTTTTAACCCACAATCTGGGTTTGTCCATATTTGACCCAAATTTGGGTTAAAACAACCCAGCATTGTTTAGAGTGTAGAAAAAGCATCGTCTTGATTAGTTCTGAAGTTTCAGAAGAGTGTCTCAGTCTGTGTGTGTCATGTATTTTATTAGGAGACACATCTAAGACAAAGCTGATGCTATAACTGAGAACTCCATTAAGTTCAGTGAGCAAAGAACAGAATTGAATTTGGGTCCCCTATAGAAATCTCTTTAATAGATCAATTGTTTTTCTTAATGAGATCATATGAGGATCTTTTTTTTTTTTTTTGCTGAGAAAAACTTACAGGAGTAGTTAAAAGAAAAAAAAAAAACTTAGGAAACTTAAAGGAATTAAGATTTTTGATGAAAACATTCCAGGATTTTTCTCTATATAATGGACTTCAATGGGAACCAAACGGTTCAAGGTCCAAATGAGAGTTTCAGTGCAAACTGCAAACTGTTCAAAAGACTTTAAACGATTCCAGATGATGAATAAGGGTCTTATCAAGCGAAACGATCGCTTATAAAAAAAAAAAAAACAACAACAAGAAAGTTTAAGTTTTATAAGCTCAAATGCTCGCCTTTCTCTGTTCTGTGATGTGCGTTCGTGACTCTCCAGTTCGAACAACAAATCTTTTTCCGTGTCATTTGGTTCATTCAACGAATGAAATGAAAGAATTTACTCGGGAAAAGATTCGTCCAGCAAAAGTTTTTTTAAAAGTGAACTACTCCTTTGACCAATGTCTCAAAGCGTGCTCAGGTTTGCACTCACTTTTATCCACAATCTTTATTTCTCATGGAGGAGAGACAAAGAGTTCCCAGTTATTTGTCTCCTGCGCGATTAAAAAAAACAAAACAATACATTTTACGTTTTTGCGTCACCTAAAAAAGTACAAATTAAAACTCTTTAATATATCAGTCGTTTCTAGACAGTAATGAGATCAAATGGATACGTGTTTGTATCCCGAGTTTCAGAGGATGTTTCAAATTTTCAAAAAAAGAATTCATTGTAAATTCAAGCGTTTCACACTATTTTCTTTCACAGCTTCAGGAGAGACAAAGTTGATATAAAAGAGCTACATCTGAGTGTGATTTAAAAAAAAAAAAGCACCCATATGTATTGTCCTCTCTGTGTGTGTCCCATCCTCATGAATGTGTGTGTGTGTGTGAGAGAGAGAGTGCTCGGATAAAAAAAGCTTTCTCCTGACGTATTTTCCCACCATGCTGAGCTCCTGCTGGAGCGGGCCGCACAGAGCCCTGCTTGTGTCGCGCTGATGTCATAGGCCTGACCTGCCTCTGCTGTACAAAGGCTTTAGGTATCACTGCCTCTGTTCACACAATACCCATTCAAGCAGGTTGCTTTGCTCCTGCAAGCCTAAAGAACAATGTTATTTTTTGTTTCAGCATTATAAAGCTGGACTTTGCAGGAAACTCAACAGACAAAACCTTTATCAGACGATGCTTCGGGTAGGCTGGCAGTATAATCCGCCTCCATTAGCCTTTCAGTGTGTTTCTCTCTTTCTCTCTGTCTTTATTATTATTTTTTTTTCCCTCTTTACCATCTTTCTCGCTCACTTGCTCCCTTTCTAGTTGGCAAGAGACAAAGAGTACATACACAGGGGTCAAAACAAGACAAAGCACTGCGGATATTAAAATACATCAGCTTTTTTTCTATTTCACATTGTTCATTTAAACGTCATTCACAATACGAAGGACTTTACTTTTGGTGTGACGTCATAAATCTGCTCTTTTCACAATCCAATCAGCTCCTGATTGATTCATTTATTTTTTTCTCTCGCTGAGATTACTAAAATATGTTCTGCTTTGATTTTTAATCACCATGCATTTCGAATGAAAAGAAACGACATTCCCTTTTCAGATCGCGAGTTCACGAGTTTCCCAGTCGGAATCCCTTTTTTCCTGGGAACTGTCCACAGGCACGGCCGGCAAAACGGTGACAATGTAAACCTCTAATATATTTGCTTATTAGAATTCTCTGGATTTCAGTCAACAATATGAAAGCACCAAAGGCCTCTGGTCCTGCCATGTACAAACACACTCTCAGTGTGTGTCTGCGTGTGTACGTGTGTGTCTATGATTCATTCCGGTGCAGTTTTAGTCCTTATAAAATATTCATTTTGGTTGTGCAGGGTTCTGTAATTGCCATCTCTCAGACTGAATAATTTATACCACGCGCAGACTGACAAAGCTACGCCATACGGCCGCAGATGAATCAGGAACAAGGATCCGTGCTGCCAGCCGCATTATTGTTTCACAAATATGGCACTCACGTCATTTCTGGACGACACGGCATCTAATCCAGCTTCTCTTCATTTGTCATTTCTGTTGTTTTAGCTTTTGCGCTCGCCCTACTGTCTGACCCCTGGCTTTCGGAGTACGGGTAGCACTAATGCACCTTCACCCTCATCCTTCCCGCTCTGTCGTTCTCTTTTTCACGCATGGTAACTACACCTCACACTCTTGATCACTTTAGAAACATATATTATGCATCAGGAATAAAACGATGCGCGTTGTTCGGAACAACCCCTCTATTCGCTCTTCTCTTTGAGGTTTTTATTGCTAAGAAGTTGCTCTTTTATAGCTGGGGGAAAAAGACCCCATTAATCTCACATAAGCAGAGTTTCTCAAACAGTGTCTCAAACTGTGCTCAGATTTACAAATCAACGTGTGTTTTATTTCTCCCAAAAGTTTTTAGCAGAAACAAAGTTGATGCATAATTGAAACTCCATTAAAGGAGTAGTTCACTTAAAAATAATAATAATAATAATAAGTTACTAACCCCCATGTCATCCAAGATGTTCATGTCTTTCTTTCTTCAGTCAAAAAGTTCATTTAAATTAAGGTTTTTGATAAAAACATTCCAGGATTTTTTTCCATTTAATGGACTTCAATGGGAACCAAACGGTTCAAGGTCCAAAAGACAGTTTCAGTGCAAACTGCAGACTGTTTAAAGGGCTTTAAACAATGAATAAGGGTCTTATCAAGCGAAATGATCGCTCATTTAAAAGAAAAATAACAAAGTTTAAGTTTTATAAGCTCAAATGGTCGCCTTGCTCTGTTCTGTGTTGTGCGTTCGTGACTCTCCATCAAAATGAACGAATCTTTTCCCGAGTCAATTCATTCATTTCGTTCATTGAATGAACCAAATGACACGAAAATATTTCTCCAATAGCAGAAACAAGTTGATACTTAGATATGAAACTCTATGTATACCATGAGCAATGAAAGAGCAATCAACGATCAATAACACATTCCTATAGGTTGGTAATATAGTAAATATGAGCACATTATGATTCAAAACTATAGATGAGACATTTGTGAGATTATTGGGGTCTTTTATATACATTCCATAGGTCTTAATTCACTCCATTCAAAAGAGCTCTTGCCGTTATCTTTGAAGTCCCTCCACATTAGTTTTATATCTGGTCAGTTTTTTCAGGCAAAGTGACCTGCACATCCTCTGCTCATGTCCATTATGGAAATCTATTAGCGCGGATCACCCGCCGCCCGTCTGGGGGCCCGTAACATCACCTCTGCTCTGACTGGGCTACGGCGAGCTGATGGATGACTTGAAAACGCTCTGATGTAACGCTCTCACGGTGTGTGTGGCTGTTGACACGCAGGAATAATGACATGGACGAAGGGTCCACATGTGCCCGTGTCATTAGGCTGCATTACCTGTGTTAAAACCAATAACTGCCACTCAGAACTGGATACACATTAATCATTTATAATGTTTTAATACGTTTTTAATCAGCATCACTGAGACCACAGCCTTCAGACATCAGGCAAGCCGTGTACGTGTGTGTGTGTGTGCGTGCGCGCGCGTATGTGTGTGTTCCTTCATGGCCTGATTTGAAATGTGCTTTTTTCACTCTCTCCTTCCTGTTTTTAATTAATAATTAAAATCGGCAAAGATGACAGTTCCTAATTAGGGCTGTCTTGAAAGAATGTGGGAATGTATGAATTTTAGATGGGGAAGGAGAGAGAGAGGGAGAGAGAGAGGGGGTAATGAACACACAAGGAGATGTCTGGAGTGGAATAGAGACACAACAAACAAAGAGACAAACAAAATAGCGATCACATATCCATCAGCAAGTGAGGATTAGGTCAGGTAAAGACAACAGCATCCTTGGCCATGTGTGGCCAGTCTTTCAGCCAATCAGAAGCAGGATTGAAACCCACCACCGACGCCCCCCACCCCCCACTCCTTTTCCGCCCCTCACCTCCTCCCGGGGAAACTTGAGCCCGCATTCCCAACATCAAAGAGCCGAGCGTGGGGATGGAAAGAGCAAGAGAGGTAAAACATGCATAGCCTACTACCCCTTTTCCACAGAAACAGGGCTGGTTCTCGGGCCGGGGGATTTGCAGAACTGTTTCAGAACCGGCCTACAATTCCACTGACTTAATTGTGACGTAATTTACTCTTTCACTACATAACCGACTGGCAATTTCTTGTTTATGTCTTATGAGTTTTAGAACATGTTTTATATTTATTTTAAGAATTTGATGCACTGCCTTTAACACACACAGCGTATTTGAATATTTATTGAATAAAATTCAAATAAGTGATGTTTTGAATATTCCATTTATTAAAAATTATAATAATATATTTATATTATAATCTACAATAATATTAATAATATAAATTATTAATTATAATAACAATAACAACAATAATATTATTATTATTATTAAATTCTAATTTATCGAATATTTATTGAATAAAAAAATCATATAAATGATGTTTTGAATATTTAATTTATTAAAAATTATAATAATATATTTATATTATAATATATAATGACATAAATTATTAATTATAATAACAATTACAACAATATTATTATTATTAAATTATATTTTATTTAATATTTATTGAATAAAATTCATATAAGTGATGTTTTGAATATTTAATTTATTAAAACATATAATAATACATTTATATAATAATAATAATAATAATATAAATTATTATAATAATTATATAATTATAACAACAGTAACAACAATATTATTATTAAATTCTAATTTATTATTCAATTATTAATTAAAAATGTTTATCTAAGGCTAAAAACAGCTGGAGGGATGTTTTGTTTATTTTAATGTGAAAAAAAAACAACTAGTTTTGTATTTGTCGAAATTTTTATTTTTAATGAATAAAATTTAAATAGCAATAATTTCATATGAGATGTTTGTCAATTACATTTTTACTAACTACAATTATATTCTAATAGTATTAAACCATGATTAAATTAATTATTATCTTATTACAACTTATTTGATGTGTTTGTTATCTTGCATAACACCCTGTCGTGGAAAAGAGGCCAGATTTGCAACAGGGATCCTCCTCAAGATCCTTCACTACACCTAAACCAGAAAAAAAAGTAGTAGAAGGGGGGAAGAGAGGGAATGGTAAAGGAGGTTGGATGGAGGAGGGCGACAGAGAGAGAGAGTGTGTGTTTAATGAGGCCCCAGTCTAAGACAAAATGCTGTGATTGACAGAAGCAGTGATCTGTTGGGGAAATAATGTCAGAGGCATGTTACACATTAGGAAGAAAACTATGGAGGAGAGGACGAAGAGAGAGAGTGAGATAGAAAAGAAGGAGAGAATGTGCACACCAGTCTGGGTCTGGTACAGCAGTCTGCCTCAGGGAGAAAACACACACACACGCAGACAGGAACACGTGACTAAAACACTTCTGGCATAAATATGTTTGGGCAGATGCTCAGATATGTTCAAACATACAACATTATGTATTTCTTTCACACGTTCGGGTCACTTCCTTCGTGATCAGACAATTAAGCAAGTGCGGATTCAGGTGCTTGAATCCTTATTTGAACACACACCTTCAGACAAGATCCAAAAGGGAGTTCAATAGTGCTTGTCTGTGATTGCTAAGTGGTTAAAACGGGCTAGCTTCAAGTCTCTATGATATTTTGGGCTCCTCCAAGTGTAACTCTGTGGGGTTTGTGTACGCCTGGTTTATTGCCTGCCAAGTGTAGAGTTTAAATCTGAACGCTTTGAAAAGAAATAGCTCAGCACAAATGGTGTAGACGAGTTACTCACCAAAGTTCAATACTTGGTGTTATGGGTTTTGAAAAACGTCTCTGTCAAATAAGATTCAAGTGCACCCAAGAACCAATCAGATGCAATCAGGCCTGTCAGCCAATCAGAAGCCAGAGCTTGTGCATTTTGGAAATGTGATCTGTATTGACCTGTGTACCGTCTCAGCTTCTGGACCTGAAATCAGCAGAATGTACTCGTGTAAGTGTGTGTGTGTGTGTTCTGTATTGTCTGGCTGGCAGGGGTCTGATCAGCTAAAGTTGCTTCGTGATCAATACTCAGCAGAGTCACACAGCTGTGCCCTAACCATTAACGCCTGAGCAGCAATTAGTGTCCACACTGACCGCTCGCACACACACACACACACACACACACTCCCATCTGCCATTGTATTTCTTTACCTCTCTTTACATCCCCTCATCTGTCTTGGGACGACAGGAAGAAAAGCAGTTGCAGGTTTTCCCCCTCTTTTGTCTTACCACAACAACATTCGACAACAAAACAAACACAATAAGATCATTTAAGGCGCTGCCAAATATTTGAAAAACTCCAGAAATTATTGAATTCTTGTGTTTGTGTGATATTAAAGCCGATAGAATTGAGATCTCCTAGACAGCGCTGAGGTTAAATGAAGAGCAAAACGATCAGTTATGAGATGCGCATTATTTTTATACACAGTAAAAAGTGTTTTTTTTTTTAAAGTTATTATATTATATTATTAATTCAGTGTGTTACTTGCAAGTTGTATTTTCTTTCTAGCAGTTTCCTAGTAAAAATGCTTTCAAAGTAAACCCTTCACCATCCTATTTTAATGTCAACAATGGTCATGGTTTATATTTCTACAGTGACAATTAAGAGATCAGATTGATACTTAAACTACATCTGAGCTAAGAAAGAGCTGTGGAAATGTTTAAATGGATCTGCAGTTGACCTCCCAGTGCTTTTACTCATGTAAAACACACTGAATTTGAGAGATCAAGATGATGGCGGCTCGGAAAGAGTAACCTCACCGGCAATTATGACGGGGGTTTATGGGACAGAAGCATCGCCCCCTGCATTTATTTGTTTTTGCGTCTTTTGTGCTGAATGAAGTGGGATTAGCGTGAAGGAGAGGACGGGAGGGGGACTTGTCCTTTGAATGAGGGCAGGAAAACGATCCAATGATGGTTTGGGTTAAGATAAGAGCTAAGGGCTGTTATTGAGCTGATGTGCTTGAAACGTACCCCTTTTTTTCCTCTCAATTACCTCAGCCTGTGAAGCCAAAGTCCTTTCAAACGACAAGCCCCCCGTCTTCTCTCTCTCTCTCGTCCGCCACCATCATAAGCATTCGGCCCCTCTGGTCAGAAAGAGAAAAGGCGGTGAAGGACAGGTTGTATTAATTACTCCGCGCCGGCCGGCCAGATCATTTTATCACAGATTTGTCGACAAGTTGCAGTGGAAGCTAGAAGTCGAACGCCTCCGGTGAAGAACAAAAGCGAGGGAAGAAGGTCTCTGATGTGAAATTAAACACGTCTGCTTTGCTTTTTTTTCTCTCTGACAAACCAAATTCGTGTCTCGTGTAATTGATAACTGCCTCGGCCAATTATTTTGCGCGTTACAATACACAGAGGCCCCCTTTCGCTGCTACAGCTCTTCCATAATTAGCTATGCTAATATCCCTTTATTGGCCTTAATATTGCTCAACATCTCCGTGGCATCCATAGGCCACCAGAGTCCTGTGTCCTGTCACAAATGCTGATTATTGAGAAGGATAGCTTTAATCAAACATAATTGCAGTTCATTTTTTTTTCCTTGGATCCTTGCTCTCCGTTGCCAGCATCTAATGCCGCCTTCTCCTTGATATTCCATTAAATGACTATTTAACTGCCGCCTTTATTTCCGACGGTCGCGAACATCACGGCAAAGTTCTGGAGCCGTTTAGAGAGAGCAAAAGGGAGAGAGAACCGTGTGGCCGTAATTGCTTGCCTTTTCACAAAGGACTAATTTACTCAATCCCCATGCAGAAGTGAAACGGCTCTAATTCAGACGAAATTACGCCGCTGTTGTGGACAGCAGCTGAATATCATTGTGTTCAGAAAGCGGTGGAAATTCACTTAATCAAACTCGGAGGTAAACAGACCCCCGAGCGAACACGCGCGGCTACTGAACGGGGTCTTAATGAGGGAGTGCGTTTTCACGCATTAGCCTGTTGGTGATAATACCCTGCCATTTCATCTATAATTCATTTAATGATTTTCTTTGACATTAATTGTAAATGTGTTTGGTTATAGAAGTGGATTAGAATAACCTCTAACCCTAGTGTTCAACTTTGGCAATACGTCCCGAGCTGAGCTGTGACTTGAAATTTCAAAACTAGATGTGTGTGAAAAAACTTAATATTTACATTGAGGTGGGAGTCAAGTTATATATAATGAGAGAATGACTCAAACCTGCAGTTCACAGATTTTCTTTTATAAACATTCCCACAATAATTAATCACTTGAAAACTAAAAAAACCCAAATTGAGTGAGATGAGACGTGCGCTTAAAAATAGTCTGAAGCACTTGCTCTAATTTACTGTAAAATACTTGTTTTCTATTTTTTTCTAATACATTCCTATTTTTCTTTCCTCAGCCCCAACCTTATAAGTGTACTTAAAATGCCTTCCAGGTGTTATAAGTTTTCATGTTTTTGCGGCATCTATTGAAATTGATGCAGTCCATCTCACTTTCAAACCTCTGAATGGGTGCTTTGCAATAATCTTTGAGTTAGCACAAGTGTGTCCACCTGTGTATAGCCATTTGTTCGCGCCTATAGAGTAGGAAAAACACAAGTGAGAGAGAGAGAGAGAGATAGCGAATGAGAGGGGTAAATAAAGTCTATATTTCAGGCTTGATTTACTCCGATACCTGCTGTGAAACATTACAGCTCTATAGGGAAATAAAGACAGGGGCGGCGAATTACAGCTCGTAATACTCATTCTGATAACGGCCTGTCCAACAACTACCATACACACACACACCGTACACAATTAAAGCTAATGCTCTAATGTTTCTGGCCTCTTCTGGCTGTTATGACTGCCATCTTTCTTTATGCCCACCCCAGCGATGCTGAAATTCGCTTTTTATTGACGCCAGTCACTAAACATTTTCGGAAACTACCAAGGCCACCTTCGGGGCCCTTGCCTCGCCTTTCTCCGACTTTTCCTCAATCCGTCTCAATCCTAAACATTCCCTCTCTGTCGGGAGGAAAGGGTGACTGTATATAAATGAGAATTGGAAGTGGAGGGTGTTCAGGGTTGCAGATGTCATTTCACACAGTGATATATTGCTCGGCTCGGGGTCCCATCGGAGAGTCCGAATGAGAGACTTCATCCTGCATACGCACACTGTTTACCTAGTGAAATACATGTGTAATGTGAAATACACGGTAGCGTGCGCGAAAGCGAGAGAACGGGGGACCTTTACGACACGACGTCCGGCCCCTCAAAGGTTGGAGGGCTGAGGTAAATATTGGTGGACATGGACATCCATAAACAAAGACACATTTCCCACTGGCTGGATAGAAGCCCGAGGCCCTATTTTTACATCAAGTCAGTTCACTCCAATCGGTCAGACATTTCTCCACACATTTTTTCTTCTACAAGTGGTCTTCCTCTTACACGAGCCTTCAACTTCCTCTTCCCCTAAGCCCCTCTTATCCGTCTTCCTTCTCTTGAAGGGTCTCTTAGAAACGCCAGGTTTTAGTTGTTGAGGTGCGGGCAAAATGACGTTTGCCGAGCAGATTATGCAGTTGGTGATTTGCGCAATAATTACCGGGTGCTGTCGTCCCGGTGGCGGGGTGTGTCTAATTGTCTAACAGGACTGTAAGTTCGCGGGCCGCTCTCACCTCGTTAGGTCTCCTACCCCGTTCGCCGGTCCTCGTCTGTGATGAGCAGGGCTCAGGTGTGCTGGTTTACCTCCCCATTGAGCACGTTAAGCCTTAATTACAGGGTAGAGCAGGGGAGGAAAGAGGGGGGCGGAATATTAACTGACTTCCTGTCAGTGACGGGCAGATGGGTTCTGTGGGGAACTGTGGGATTTGGATGCGTCAGCCACACGGACAGACTGAAAAACAGATAAACAGAGAGACAGGGAGGTCGTGGGAGGGTGAGGAACAAAACACTAATGATCATTACTCTGAGGGGAATTATCTAGAAACAAGGTGAATCCAGCTGTCGGTTTGATCACGCTTTTGTGCGTGGACGTCCTGGACTGGTTGTATCTTGTGCCGGATTGATCGTCTAACGTGGAGTTTTCCCTCTCTTGCAGGTTCTTTTTGAAATTCTTCCTCAAGTGTAATCAGAACTGCCTGAAGAATGCAGGAAACCCACGGGACATGCGCAGATTCCAGGTAATGTTTTCTTTTTTTCACACACACACACACACATTTTAATGTGAAAAACAGGCCACTCGCCAGGGTAGCTGTATGGTGTTTTACTTTGTGGATATTTTTAAACGGGCTGCCTTGACCCGGTCGAAGGCCAAATCTGTCTCCTCCAGAGATGCTTCGATTCTGCAATTCTGCTCAAGCACATTCCTGATGTTACACACACACACACAAATAAACCCTCAAGATCTATCGTTCTATCCATTGATCCTCTGTACATTATATATAAAGCTCCCATACAGGGCTATACACTCCACAAATGTATATATCTACACCACTTTCATTCATGTATACACCTCTGTATATACACTCTTAGAAAAAAAGGGTTCTATATATGAAGCATAGGGTTCTTAACTCAACTCCAAAGAACCTTTTATGCTAAAAAAAAGGTTCTATAATGACAAGAAAGAACCCTTTTGGCACATATAAATGAATTATTCATTCATATATTACATTATTCTGCAACATTTTGTAGTTGTAATTCAATTATTGTTTATTAAACTGTTGTAGTAACTTAATATCACATTTTAATATTTTTGGATCTTCGTGTGATATTGATTGACTACATAAAATTATATAAATACATTTTTCTAACCCCCTTATCTTGAATTTTGTGATCATTCACATGCATTCATAAATACATTTTAGGGACTTGATGTTTGTCAATAATATGAAATATGTAATCCGGAAAGGACAAAACAAATGATAATGAATGAACCCAAAAGGTTCCATATAGAACCTAAATGGTTCTTATTATTGAACCCTTAAAAAGGCTTCTGTTTAGAACGTTTAGGGGTTCCAAATACGTAGCGCTGATAGAACCTTTTAAGATTCTATATAGAACCTTTTCTTCTAAGAGTGTAGGTGGTACCATCCAATCACAGAGACATTATTAGATACAGTACACAGAAAGGCCGCAGCCTTGGACTTCATTACGTGTATGTGTGTGTGTGACAGCTCCGCTTAACCCAGTGCTGCCAGGATGTGTGTTTATATACTTGTGGTTATATAGATGTATTGTTGAGCAGGCAGCAGTGGTGCAGCCGCTTGCACAACTTTCATTTTTCATGCTTTGGAACGTCAAGTGTCTTCACTGATATTGATCCATGCGTCCAGAGCAGAAGGTCAGAGCCGGCGTGAGAGGAAGTGTCCTTTCTGTCTGCACTGCGAGTAAAAGAAACATCCGTCACTGTGGATGTGCCTCCGCACAATAAAGTCACTGGACCTCTCTTTCTCTCGCTGTAACAGCATGTCTGGGTTTTCAACCTATTTACACTTCCTCTGCCTCAGCACCTGGTGGAGGTGTGTGTGTGTGTGTGGGTGTGTGGAGAGCCATACTAATGCTATCCTCAAAGAGTACTCGTTTCTGTTCATTCATCACACTCTCTTCCCCATCAGTGGAATCTGTTCATATCTCTTCAAAACTTCCTTTAAGGAAACATCACCCTTCACAACCTAATCATTCACTTCTCAAATCCACATTCTGGTGTTTATATTCATTTATACAGATAATCAACAGACAATTCCAACCAAAAGCAGACTGTGAGATAAATGACCCAAACCTGTGATGCCTGTCAGTCTGTGAGTGGAGTCCATTAGCAAGACACCTCTCCTCCAGCGCTAACCCTTAAACTCTGCTCTGCTAAGCTAAATGCCACCTCCAGAATAAATTTCACTCATGGTCCTTTCTCCATGATCTCATGGCAAGGTCATGCTTTTGGGGTACTGTCTTCCCCCATTTGCCATTCCATTTTCCTTCTCTTTTTTTTTTTTCCTGTATTGCACTCAGCCAGAAAGCAGAATAATATTTAGAGGCCTATTCACACCATATATTTTTATAATTTTTTTGTGGCAGGACAGACATCTAGAATTATATTTGATTATGAAAAAGGAATCTGAAACGAATGTGAAGTATCTTACAAATATTAAGCCATTAGTTGTGTTTTTTTTTGTATTGATTATATATTTATTATTTTATTTATTTTTTATTCTGATTAGTGATTTGTTTCAGTATCCAAACACATACAAAAAGTATATTTTTTTTATTATTTTTTTTTTAAAAAATCCAAAAAGTATTTATTATACATTTAGAATTATTATTGTACTTATTATAAATTTTTATTCCAAAAAGTATATATTTTATTCCAAAAAGCATATTCAATTTATCATAATTATTGTATTGATTATATATTTATTATTTTATTTATTTTTTATTCTGATTAGTGATTTGTTTTAAAATAATTTTGATGCTGAATAATAAATTTCAGTATCCAAACACATACAAAAAGTATAATTTTTTAATTATTATTTAAAAAAAAAAATTCCAAAAAGTATTTTTTATTATACATTTATAATTATTATTGTATTTATTATACATTTTTATTCCAAAAAGTATATATTTTATTCCAAAAAGCATATTCAATTTTATCATAATTATTGTATTGATTATATATTTATTATTTTATTTATTTTTTTTTATTCTGATTAGTGATTTGTTTTAAAATTATTTTGATGCTGAATAATACATTTCAGTATCCAAACACATACAAAAAGTATAATTTTTTTATTATTATTTTAAAAAAATTCCAAAAAGTATTTCTTATTATACATTTATAATTATTATTGTATTTATTATACATTTTTATTCCAAAAAGTATATATTTTATTCCAAAAAGCATATTCAATTTTATCATAATTATTGTATTGATTATATATTTATTATTTTATTTATTTTTTATTCTGATTAGTGATTTGTTTTAAAATTATTTTGATGCTGAATAATTTTAGTATCTAAACACATACAAAAAGTATAATTTTTTATGTATAATTTATAATTTTTTTATTCCAAAAAGTATTTTTTATTATACATTTAAAATTATTGTTGTATTTATTATACCTTTTTTGGGGGACAATTTTATTTATTGTTTTGATGCCTAATAATTCATTGTATCCAAATATTTGTCATAAATTGTGAACATTTTAAGGCATGTTATTCATTGTGAGCAGGCCCCGAGTATCATCCTCATTGTGACTCTTGACTGTGGACGTGACAGAGGGAATATTCCAGATTGTAACTGCTCCACTTCCACCTCAGACCCCCCACAACAGCGCAGCCCACCCCTCTAACCCCTTCCCTCATTCAGATGCTAAACGGCCCTAATTCTCTCAATGCAACTGTATGGGCAGCCCTCTTTAGTAAACAGATCAACAAAAACAAAGAAAACCCCCTCATCTGCTACCAGAGGGGCTCTTCTCAAAGTCTATTTTTCTTTTCGTTTGAGGGTCTGCCACCCTTCTCCATCACGGCCCTTACTCAAGCTGTGACTAATAAGATAAAACAGCTAATCAATAAATCTATAGATCAATGTAATAGGGTGAGCTAGCGATCTGTGGGCCGTTTGAGTGGCCGCTAATGGATGATGGAGCAGATGAGAGACTCTCCACTTCTTTCTGTTCACCTTAAGTGGCAGATTAAACACTAATTGTAGCTTTTTGTTAAAAAAAAAAAGCAAGAGCGTTTCAAAATGGAGGCCTCTCTTTGATTGACAAGGGCTTGGCTGGTTCTTCCCAGACAAGCCTCTCGTCCTTTATCTGACATGCACACTCTTGTAACCGCCCAAGTGTCTCCCTTAAATGGGAAAAAAGAAGCTCTCCTCCTTACAAAGGTTAATTATATTCTTCAAACGAGAAATTAAATGTGCTTTATATAGAGTCGATTCCTTCATTGGGAGAAAGAAATACGAGACCTATTGCAGCCAAGGACTAGAATAAGACAATATTAAACATTTTTCACCTTCCTTAAGCGGATATGACACCCATAAATCGTGTAATCCACAAAACGTTTCAGAAAGGGTCTTGATAAATTTTGAATGCAACATTTGTTTGGAACTTTCTAAGCAGAATTGATCCATAGCTAACAGTAGCCTGTTCGGATTCAGGCTGGGTCATTAACAGTCAGACGGCGTTCGAGCTTACACGAAGCATATTGAACCGCGCAAGTCATCTTTAGTTGCTTAAGGTGTGAAAACAGACTCTCTTTTCAGAATGTAGTGATAACTTATTGTTTTAATAATGTAAAGCCCACAGGGAGTTGTTCCACCAAACCCAGTAAGACTGCAAAAACGAGCAACTTTTCCCTTGTTTCACTCCCTCCTGCTTGGCTTGGAGAATAAACAATGGGCACAGGTTCAAGCACCAGCGAGGCAAATGTGTTTGCGGTAATTTTTTTCCAAGGTGTGGAGCGATCGCACGGTTGTCAGCGTTCAAAACAAAGCCTTGCTGCTGGTATACGGAGGAGAGAAGTCAAACAAACAAAGCCGTGTGTGTGGCGCGTGTGTGTCCGTGTCCAAAGGACCCTACTGATCAGACGCTAACTGTACTGAGATCTGCTCTCATGTTGAGTCGACACCACAGGCCAAAAAGGCCTTTTCTGTTCATTTTCTCGCAAATAAGACCCACAACAATGAGCAAGCTGAATAAAAGAGCTGTGGTTTCGGATAGAGACCCCTCAGAAGTGTCCTTCTTGTTTCTCTGGCCTTTAAGAATAGAAAGGCCTCTGGTCAAAAACAAGCCTGCTATTTTATGGATGCCAAATGATTCATTTAGTTGAATGAAGTCGATTCTAAGTTTAAGTTTTATATTGAGTTCGTATTTTTGGCAAGAAATGTGAATATTGATTTCTACAAACTTTATCATACCAAACTCCATATTATATAGCTATGAATTTTGTAATTTAGGACGTTTATTTATATATTTGATTTGCTTACTTGCTTGATTGATTAAGTTGTCTTTTCAAGTTTAAGCATGGAATAAAGCAATATTATTATTCCATTATTTGGAACGATGTTATTTGTTAGTTTATAATATCTAATATGTGACCCTGGACCACAATAGCAGTCTTATGTGTCCATTTTTTAAAATTGATATTTATACATCACCCGAAAGCTGAATAAATAAGCTTTCCATTGGTGTATGGAGTGTTAGTTGTATCTCGGGCAAATATTGTCCTATCCTATTTAAAATCTGGAACCTGAGGGTGCAAAAAAAAAAAAATTTGAAATCTTGAGAAAATCGCCTTCAAAGGTTTCCATTTCTGTTGGCGAATATGCTGCATACACTTACAAAAATGTAATTTAGCTATATTTAAGGTAGGAAATTTACTAAATATCTTTATGGATCATGATCTTTACTTGATTTCCTAATGATTTTTGGCATGAAAGAAAAATCGATAATTTTGACCCATACAGTGTTTGGTTGGCTATTGCCACAAATATACCCGTGCAACTTAAGACTGGTTTGTGGTCCAGGGTCACATATATTCAATAATATTTGGAATTTATACATTTTTAAAGGCCTATTCATACCAATGTGAAGCAATGCATGTCTATGAACTTCTTCACACAGGCCCAATGTAGAGATTGAACATGCCATCAAACAAGTCTTTACGTTTTCTCCACAGGTCGTTGTATCGACAACGGTTAATGTGGACGGTCACGTGTTGGCCGTGTCGGACAACATGTTCGTCCACAACAACTCAAAACACGGCAGAAGAGCTCGCCGTCTAGATCCCTCAGAAGGTACGGCCACTCCTTATCTGGAGAATGGTAGGCACATTTCCCATAACACTATTATTTGCAGAGCTTCTCTCACTTTCTCTTACTGTTTTCCTGCTTTCCCCTTTTCTCATTTTATAGCCCACATTCTTTTAGTCATCTGTTCTCGCTCATTCACGAAACATGGTAGTGAAGCTTTAGAGGAAACATGGCTAGTGCATCTTTTAGAGAATATTCATGCTTTCTCTGTTTCCTCAGAACTTTTTATTTGAGATTTTATAGTGTTTCTACCTGCTTAATTCATCACTAATTTTATTGTTAATATTATTGCTGATGTTATTGTACTCATTTAAAAAAATAAATACAGTTTTTGCCATTTTTATGAATGATTTTGGGCCACATTTTTCACAATTTTTTTTTGTAATTCTCAAAATCGTGTGATGGCTTATGCATTTTCTATCACAATTTTAGCACAGACAGGAAATCCGTGTTGAACATATTCATGTTCAATATTTTCCGTGTACTTTCAGCGACCAATACGCATCGCTAGTACGTTTAATACATTTTGCCATGAAAATTTCTCTAAATTCAGTGCAGAAAATGAACTGATTACATACAGACTTGGTTTTAATTAACACTGCACTCTCTCTCTCTCCCTCTCTCTCTCTATATATAAGTAAGTCCTTGGATGGGTAAAATTCAGATTTTGCTGCTTTGTTAGACTGAGCTGGTTTTGATCACTCTACTTTAGTACTCAAATCTCTGGGCTAAGCATTAAAACAGAACATAATCTTTGCTCATTAAAAAACATAACATTAGTATTTTCTTTGTCTTAATCAGTCCTTAATTACCATATCAACCAAGGCTCCAGTAATATTTAATGATGCAAGAAAAACAGCATCAAATCCCGACTCGTGTGAGACAAAAAACCCCAGCAAAAATATTTGTTTTCTATTTCTCGGCTTCTCGCATTAACGCCGGTGAAAAGCAGTACAGAAGTAGCGTAATTGAACGTTTGTGCCCTGAGCGCTCGAGTGTTTGGTATTCTGACGTATTGTTTGTCTCTCTGCTGTAGTCGCTTGATAGTAGGTGTGTTTTCCTTAGCAACCGCCTTTAATTAGGAGAGCAATTAAGAAGGTTGAGGCCTCTCCCCTCGTCTGCCCGAGTCCCGTGAGACCGAGGGAGAGAAAGACAGAAAAAAACACGGCCCAACCCAAACACTGCCGAGGCTATCCTTCTTCAAAGAGTCCTTCTTATTGTAAATCTTCCATTACTGCGTTTACAACCACCATGTAGTTCATCTGCGGACGGATTTCAGTGGTTTTATTGTTAGAAGAGGATGTGCATGGACAAATTATGTTTCACATCGCTCATAATTTTTATGGTCGCCATCAAAAAGTTTCTTTCGTACCCATTATTAGGCCTCGCGTATGATAGTTACGGTCGAATTTAAACGAATCCATTCCCTCTCGCGGTGAATTCTGACAGCACTGTAACAAGTGGTGGCGATATTCCTGACAACTCTTTTAAATTTCCGACTGTTTTAAAAGCTCGCCTCCTCCTTAAACACCCACCGGCCTCGCAGACGCGTTCTCTCACCACTTAGTTACCTGCTGTTTCACCCGGCCCTGATGGCAAATTTGGGCCGTAGTGAATATTACAGCTACCTATCTAATATCTGGCCCTTTAAGGGCGACCGGGGGGCCGTTAAAACAGAAAGAAAGAGTTTCCGAGCATCCGAACTTGGCGTTTAATCACTTCTTTAAACTCCAGAGAATGTTTAAGACTTATCATTTGGCCGAGAAGGAAACGAGAGAAAGGTTCGACCTGTCGTCTCTTTCCATTCTGGTTTAGGAGAGCTTCTTGCACACATGTACAGGATATATCGTCGTAAAATATAACTCCGTCCATATTTACGGTCAAGTCCAGGTCTGCGGTGCAGATACAGGGTGGTTTAGATTAGAAACACATTCTTGAAAGTGATAAATGCAAGCCGAGAGAGCACGAAAGCAGCCACGGGGAGGTCCTACCGATCCTCCTGTCCTATCACACTTTTATCTAATCATCTAATTCAGGCGAATTTTCCCGGACAGTGAATTTACTCTGCCTTCTGATCTTCAACTTAAAGTAATTCCCTTCACATAGCCCAGCGGACCCTCTCCGAGCACATGAGCCCCTTTCATTATTTACAGCTGGAGAAAGAAACCTGGGGGAGGAGAAAGAGGCGAGCGCACACTATATAGGAGGGTTTCTTTTGCATTAGCGCCATTTAGATACGCCACGCAGAAACATATGTACAAATTCACACAGGCGCGAACACGCACTCGGATCCAAACGGCCCCATCTGCACATAGCCAGACACAACATACACAATCGAACCCCCCCCCTCGCCCTCTCGGGTCCAAATGCACACATTCCCCGATTTGAAAACCGCTTAGTGTTAATTCCGCGAAAGGAAAGACGTATAGTGATGCACAAGACCGAAAAGAGAAGGAAGACATTTAGAGCAAGGAAAAGAAAGTCTCTCTTGCGGTGCACGCACACCCCCTCCGGTCTGGGCCTACAGCTCCGGGTTGATTTGCATACCAAGTGGCGGTAATGTTGTTAGGTTTATGCAATAAAGACGAGCGGTCGGCGTCTGTGAGGCCGTAGCCAGTTAGAGAGGACAGATGGGCCGACGTGAGGTAAGAGCTCTAATCCCATCAGCGCCGGGATCAGCCTGCCATCTGGACATCCCCTGCACAATTACAAGACATTTTACGCGCTGGAACAAAGGAAGGTTGCAGCAGGCAGGATGGGACCTGTTAGAGTGCCTCAATATTGGGGAGCGCAGCGAAGAAGGTGACAAAACACGCCGGCCGCCATGTTGCCATGGAAGACGACTCAAGTCCGATTAAAGCTTCACACCAAGACGCGGTGGTGTTCTGTAAACAATACACACGGGAAAACGCGCACACACACAGTCTTGCTTGTTGACCGTCCACTTCAGCCAAAGGAAGCCTGATGAAACAAAGCCAGCGATTTCTCTGAGCGTAAAGAACTAACACAACATGATTCGATAAACACGGACATGCATGCAGATTCCTTTTTGCAAGACTATTATAATAATTTAGCATTCGTTTTTTCAGTCTCTATAACAAACCGGCTACTATTATTATTTTGTATTAGTAAAATGTTGCATGTGAGTAGCATGCAATTATCATATTGTAATAATAATAAGAAAAAATTATAATAATTGTGTAAAAATGCAGTAATGTTTGGTTGCGACAACTATATAATATTTTAAAAGCATGATAACCCCCCAAATAAATACTACAGATGTTGGCAAATATATATTAGGCGATTCATATTTTCCATGCATACAGAAAATGAATATGTCAGTATGCAATTCCGAACATAACCTGAGCCACATCCCCTGCTAAATTGTCCCCCCTTGTTAAAACACGTTCCTGCCCGTCACTTCCTAGTGGAGTGTTGAACTTGGCCTCTCCGGGCCGCCATAGACCATGTCTGCTTTCTCCAATTTCCATCATCCGCTTGAGTGCATTTCGCACGTATATCATTAGCTGACGAACACAGGCTGTGTAATTCACTCCTTTATGCTTCCCATTCAACACATGTTCCCTCTCTATATTCAAGCAGAATGTATGCAAATGCTCGGCGGCGGAGAGGGGAGCGGTCTGGCAGCCCTTTCTCTAGGACGGCGGGGGGAGCGTTGCGAATTCCGAGGCAATGCGTGGTGATCTCAGGCCACAGCTGCCAGACTGCCCCTCTCGTGGGCCCGTTCTCTCCTCGCGCACGCGCGCACACACACTCACGTGCACCAGCCCCTTCCTTCTGCTCACCTACACAAAGTAAATTTGTTTACTGTAATTTTTGGTGAATGATTTGCTATAATTGGTTGCGCTGATGAAGGTCAGTCCCTATGAGGAGTCGTGTCTGTCTTTGGAGACTTGATCCTCTTTCAAACGCTCTGCCTGCAATTAAGAAAAGCAAATGTCATTCCCAAGCCTCAGAAATGAAAATTTGTATGAACTTATTAGCATGAAGTCAACAGCTCTAGTTAAGGGCAAGCTCCCAGTGTGTGTGTATGTGAGAGAGAGAGAGAGAGAGCGAGCTCAGGGCTTCTGGTGCTCTGGGAGCTGAGAGGAATGAGTAAATATAACCTCCACTAGTCCAACATTAAGGCAAACAAAGAGAGCTGCCTTGTCTGGGCTGTTCTACACAACAATACCTAATGTTGATTAACTAGGGCTGCTAGAACAGCAGAGAGACAGGGGAGAGAAACACCTGCACACACAAGGGCTTAACCCCACAGGTTTACCTCATGTAACGGTCATAAATATACCATTTATTGCATTATTGGTGGAGCTTATTACGTACTTGAACAAACCCCTAACCTTACGTCTTCAATTTCGACACGTAACATGTTATTCACCTTGGGAAGGATTATACGGGAAGTACAGGATATACATATTAGACTATATATACAGTATACACACAAAATTGGTGGGAATATAATAATATTATAATTATGTATGAACTATGTATCAACAGCCAATCCCTATTGTCAGTTATTCAACCATTTCTATTATAATATTATTCAATTCTGATTAAATCATTTCAAAATGTTAATTTCAAAAAAAGTTAACAGTGATTTTGCATTTAAATCATTAAAATAAATAAATAATGTGAGAGCAGCATTAGTATTGGCGTATTGAATAGTTTTTGGGTTATAAAATGATGTCAGAGTCTGCGGGCTGATGAAAATGATGTCAGACACTTTTAATGGAGGGGAGAGATTTTAAGCTGAGAGGGTTTCCAACCATCTTCTGTGCATTATTAATAACCTCTCCGAGACCTTAAAATCTAAAAGCACAATGCCATTGTTTTTCCCTGGAAAAGAATCGAAACGAGTGAGGCCTGGAAAGCCGTAAAACAAAATGAAAACAGCTCAAGGTGAAGGGCTACTGTTGCGGTTGAATTGTTGGCCAGTATGAGCAGTGTGTTGTCATATTCGCGGGAGTTCGTATTCAAAAGGTGCTTTGGAGGGGGTGGCAGAACAGAGTCAACAGAGTGAAGAGGAAAAGCTGATCAAAGCACACAGCGCTAAGATGTTAACGGGGGGGTCGAGTCGCCCTAGGCCTCCGACCGCTTACAACCGTGGTGGTGTTGACTCCGCAGGGGTGGAGGGGGGGCAGGCCGTACAATAATGTATGCTAACTTCTCGACAAAGGCGGGGTCAGACCCACAATCTCGTTCTCTCATTTAAGAACACGTGTACTTCACCATTAGCACGGTAGCTTACCGATTTGAACCTTAAACTCACAAATCGCCCCTAAAATCTGATTTTAAAGACCCCAAAAGGCAAAAAGTACTCATTACCAAAAGATAAGAGACACTGGGAGATAAAGGGTTGGGAGAGAGGAGAAAGTTGGAAGTTTTTAAACCAAAGGCAAGGTTTGCAGATAAAAAGCCTCGACCCAATTAGCAGGCGCATGAAAAATCGAAGTCGCGCTTTTTTTGCCGTCCCGCCGCCCGTGCTTTGCTCCACGACCTTTTGATTGACTGATCTCAGATCTGTGAAAGCCGGACAGATAAATCGACGGTCCTAGCCGTGCACGCGGTGCTTAATCATCAGCAACGGCAACGTATCTGTACGCCGGTTTATCTGGCAAACGGACACTGGCCGCATCAGTCGATGTTTTCTTTGTGTTAGCCAACAGTTTAATGGCTGACTTCCACACAGAAGAGTTGATGTACAACGCAGGCCTTTTGTTTTCACGTGGCCCAAATCATTCATGCTTCGTTTATTTTAGGGTTTCATTATCCTCAGCGTGAGAATGATCTGCATGTGTCCACACAAAAACAGGATCCTGAGTTGTGCTTTTTTGGTTCTGTTATAAGCAGCTACCCCGTGCATAAAGGCCATTAGCCCGAGTGAAGGCTGGACCACTGGAGGAGCTACGGTCATCATCATCGGCGATAACTTCTTCGATGGACTACAGGTCGTGTTTGGCACCATGCTAGTATGGAGTGAGGTAAGACTTTGGCATAAAACCAGATAATTCATTTTATCGTGCACGAGATATTTGCCCAGCCGTGTATTCCTGTAACAGCCTTCTAATGAACTTCATTAGATTCTATAAAAAGTGATTACGTGAAAACTGTGATTATACACAGTTTATGAAGCCCCGCTTCTACCGGTTTAATGCAATTATGCTGCCGTCCGTTTATTGTCTCTGTACATTTACTTTTTGTTCATTTCACGCCACATAAACATATAAATAAGAGTGAACTAAAGGGATGCCGAAGCTGCGTCGTAATTAGTTTGGCGCTAATAAAGATTTCAGGTTAGTGTGTTCCTTTATGAGTTGATAAAGCTGTCTGGCACATATTTGTCGGTCGGAGCCTCAACGAGCCGATGAGCGTTTGTTTATTCGATTTTATTTTATTATTTTTCTTCTCCTAGTTTAATCACAAGAGCAGATAAGGAGTTAGATAAACAAACTGCATGCTAAACAGCCTCACAATAAGTCCACAGAGGCCTCCGCCGCGTTCCTTGCCGAACCGTGAGGTCTTGCAAAACAATTGAACAATTAGGGGTGAAATATCTCAGAGGGGGAAAAACGAGCGAGGGAAAACAGTGAAGGAAAGACATATGGAGGTGATTTTAACAGGACTCCTGCCCCTTGGCCTTTCTTGGGCTCAGTGCAATCCAAGGACTATTTGCTGACGTTACCTCTAAAGCGAGGACAAATAAAGTTACTTTACCACTCAGGCGTTCAAATCTATGCAACAATTAGCATGGTCCTAACCGAGCTTGCCCACTGTCTTTCTGAGCACTATAAGATCTTTCTGCTCAATCAACACGAAACTTATGGGCCAGATTTACTTATGAAGGTTTAGTTTCTGACAAATAGGGAGCTCATTGGTTTAATGTTTTCAGTGGCAGTTTCTCAAAACTATACAATTGGTGTAGTTTCCATGGTCCTAACCAAGGTTACCCAATCTCTCTCAAAGCTCATTACGCCCCATGCCATCCGAGTGCAGACCCCTCCAAGACACATCCCGGGCGTCGTAGAAGTCACCCTGTCCTACAAGTCAAAGCAGTTCTGCAAAGGTGCGCCGGGACGATTCGTGTATACAGGTGAGTTGCAGTCATATCAGTTGCTTTTTGTTTGGGTTCCCTCCATTCTCTCAAGTCTTTGGCTTCATGCTTAAGTGCTGGACCCCAACCGGTGTGAGATGCATGCCTCTGTAACCCTATATCATAACGCAGACCAATGGAGTTGGGGGAGGCTGCCAACTCCAGTTAATCTCAAATCCGGACAACACATCTCTGACCCTTTCTCCTGCACCCTTTGCACAAAAACACTAGTGTTTCTTGGTGGCCAGGTTACTCATGTGTGGATACGTAGCTCACAAGGTTGTGCTTTGTGTGTCTGGGTGGATTGTGTTTTTACGTGGTCTTAGATGAGCGTAATCTCTCCCTCGGTACAGCTGATACTGGGGGTTACACGGTCACACCGTGTTTGACCTGGAAGCAGTGTGTCAGATACCAAATTGAGTAGGACAATGAGATAATCATCAGGAATTACTCTCACACTCAGGAATGTCAAGGAGAGAGAGAGAGAGAGAGGGAGAGAGAAAATGACACAGAGAGAGAGAGAGAGAGAGAGAGAGGGAGAGGTGAGGATGGGGCCCCGGTCCCCCCAGGCAGCTGTTCCCCATCTCAACCCCACCGAGGCTGCGGGCCGATTCTCCCTCCCACATTTAACCCTCTCAGCAGGGGCAGGGCAGAGGCCAACGAGCCCCTGCGATAATGAAACCCGAGAACACAGGGCCGGCTAATACCAGACCTGCTCAGACATTAATGTCTGCCATCGTTAAAGCCGCAGAGACTCGGGAACTAAACATGTGCTAATGCTAATAAGCACAAAACAGGGAGTCAGTGTCAAATTCAGCACACATTACAATGTTATGACGAACATTTGTGTCATCAACCCTAACAAAAAATGACCGTGGTTAACCTCGTTTACGACCAAAGTTTCTGTGTCCGAAACCAAAACTGCTGTTTTGCTGCCCAGTCAGTCTGAACCTACAGGGTTGTGGGTTATTCGCCAACTATTCTTCTTCTTTTGCATCTTTTCTTCTTTTGATTTAGAATCTGTGATTCAGATTTGATATTTTAATTTCTTTTTATCAGAATCTTTGACTTGGATGTGAGAAAATTTCACATTTTCTGAATTGTCAACATTTCTGAATCAAAAGATAGTGAAAGTTACAGTATACATTTACTATGGTCTATCTATCTATCTATCTATCTATCTATCTATCTATCTATCTATCTATCTATCTATCTATCTATCGAGTGCTATCATCCATCCATCCATCCCTATCTATCTATCTATCTATCTATCTATCTATCTATCTATCTATCTATCTATCTATCTATCTATCTATCTATCTATCTATCTATCGCTATCATCCATCCATCCATCCCTATCTATCTATCTATCTATCTATCTATCTATCTATCTATCTATCTATCTATCTATCTATCTATCTATCTATCTATCTATCGAGTGCTATCATCTATCCATATCTATCTATCTATCTATCTATCTATCTATCTATCTATCTATCTATCTATCTATCTATCTATCTATCTATCTATCTATCTATCTATCTATCTATCTATCTATCGCTATCATCCATCCATCCATCCCTATCTATCTATCTATCTATCTATCTATCTATCTATCTATCTATCTATCTATCTATCTATCTATCTATCTATCTATCTATCTATCTATCTATCTATCTATCTATCTATCTATCTATCGAGTGCTATCATCCATCCATCCATCCCTATCTATCTATCTATCTATCTATCTATCTATCTATCTATCTATCTATCTATCTATCTATCTATCTATCTATCTATCTATCTATCTATCTATCTATCTATCTATCTATCTATCGCTTTCATCCATCCATCCATCCCTATCTATCTATCTATCTATCTATCTATCTATCTATCTATCTATCTATCTATCTATCTATCTATCTATCTATCTATCTATCTATCTATCGAGTGCTATCATCTATCCATATCTATCTATCTATCTATCTATCTATCTATCTATCTATCTATCTATCGCTATCATCCATCCATCCATCCCTATTTATCTATCTATCTATCTATCTATCTATCTATCTATCTATCTATCTATCTATCTATCTATCTATCTATCTATCTATCTATCTATCTATCTATCTATCTATCTATCTATCTATCGAGTGCTATCATCTATCCATATCTATCTATCTATCTATCTATCTATCTATCTATCTATCTATCTATCTATCTATCTATCTATCTATCTATCTATCTATCTATCTATCTATCTATCTACTGAGTGCTAAAAATACAGTTTATATATACAGTATATATGTGTTTATACTGTATAATTATATTGCCTAAGTTTACGGGAGGCCTTTATAGAAGACAATCCTGCATCTGTCACCCCCACCTTCCCCTGTCTTCATGAAATGTTTGTTTGTTTTCCCTCACTGATCCTTGTTCCTGCTCATCAGTGAGGAGATATAATTACTGGCGGAGATTTTGAGGACTTAGTTAATTATCCCCTCGAATTAAAGAAGAGAAGTCACAGACTACACGCCCCGTCCCTCTCATCTTCTGAACTCCAATCCCCATAATGCCTCACCTCCCTCTCTGAGGTCACAAATGACAGGCAAATCAGAACACACACACACCACACACACACACACACACACACTAGACTGGATTCATGTCATGCTGTTATAAGGCTTTATCAAACTGGTTGACATTTTAAGTCAATTAAATTCCCATTCAAAGCTTATTTATTAATGAACGTTATTAAAAGCCTATATCAAAAACAGTACTTGTAATTATTGTAATCATGATTATTTTCTTTTAGCAAAAGGTCAGAGCTGTATTTTGCTTGTTTTGTTCTTTCTATATTTCAATTTTTTTCTCTCTTCTCCTATTTTCAATTCTTAAACTCTTGTAAGTGATATTGATCTAAACAAATTGCTCGACTTTATGCCTGTAATTAGTTCATAAACCGCCGCTTTGAACTGGAAATGCTAAAAGCGTCTGCCAGTTTTACCTCTCTCTCTCTCTCTCTCTCTCTCTCTCTCTCTCTCTCTCTCTCTCTCTCTCTCTCTCTCTCTCTCTCTCTGTGTTTGTTTGTGTGTATTTGCCAAATTGTGTAAGTGTCGGATATTGTACAAGATAATTTTTAAATAGTTATATACGGTGTTTTTGTTGGCCGTTACAACATTTCATGCTGACCACCCTCTTTTTGTCGGAGTCAGACACACCCTCGCTCTCATCTGATACATCACGGCCAATTAAATACTGTGCCGTGACCTCCTTTTGCAGGGGCGTATACGCTCAGATATGGGTCTGATCATTACTAGCATACAGCAACCATCTGTTGAGGGATGTATGCTGTGATTTACAATTTACTGTGCGTTAAATGCATATGTATATTATTATATATTATCATATTATTATTATTATTATTATTATTATTATTATTATATATATTAGCACAATTATGACTTTTTGTTTTTATTATTTATGGAGAAAAGATTCCTTAACTGGAAAAAAAATGTTGCAAATCATAATGGTCCTAAATAAAGCCTTTAAACTAAATCTAAGTTCTTGTGATTTTGGGGTGATATGTTCTTTGCCCTGTGAATAGTGTCAGTGCTGAAGGTGTTGTAAAAGGTCCTTGGTGTTCGCTCAGATGTGGCGGCATACGCCTGTCAGAGTGCAGTGCTACTTTAAGAGTCGATAATTCTCCTCCATCATGGCCAACACAAGCCGCCTGTCTCAGAGGTCAATGCTCTTTAAACAAATTACTCTGCTCAGACTCTGAAAGCGGCTCCTAATGTCCTCCGGTACTCTCCAACGCCTCTTGCTTTGACACGGCTAAACAGCAGTGAAATTAAACACGCCGCAGAGATCCACCAAGACCAGGGGACATTAAAGACGGCCTGTGATGGGATGTCGGCATCCCGTAAGGTTACGCAAACACGCAAGAGGGTCTCCGTAGTTTATGAGCTGCCAGAACTGGGCCTAAAACAATGTGTTATTCAATAGCTATCCATTAACACTCTGATCTACCGCGTGTTTGTGTTTGTGTGTGTGTTAGTTGGGCTATTTACAGCTCTAGGCTCTTAGCGTCTTCATTTAAAAGCAAACACTGTAGTGGTTTATTGAGTCTGAATCCTTTGTATCTTTCAAAGAACTGCGTGTTCTGGTAGTTTTTTTCATCTTTAACCTTGTATGTTTGTACGATCGTGTCTTTTGTTAACACAAGGCCACCGCTGCGCCATCTGATACCTGTATTGGTTATCCATTGATCAGGTCTGGCATGGAACAGCTTGTCAGAAGGCTCCATAAAAAACGAGAGAGAGAAAAAAAATCAAAGCAGGACGGCTGTTTGTCCCTTTGCCAATAGCTCTCAACCCACGAATGCTCTCTTTAGCTGATCTAGCTATTTTAAAAAGTCCATCCAGATGTTCCCTTTAAATTCCTCATGAAATGGCTTGATGAGTGTATTTTTTTATTTTTCTTGATTTATTTCCAATTGAAATTGAATTTGATATCAGTTATAAACGATTTTATTTATTTATTTGTTTATTTAAAATAAAAAAATAAATGCATAAAATATTATATTTTAGAATAATATTATTCATATCTTATAATCTATAATAATTATCTATAATATAATCTGATATATACTATCATATGTTGCCTTAAAATTTTAAGTTCATTGAAATGGAAAAATTGAGTTAATACAATGAAGGAGATAAGTCAGTATAATTACAAATCAAATTCGAAATATGTTAAATTAATATATATATATATATATATATATATATATACAATTCTCTATGTAAATGTAGTTATTTAACAAATATATTGTATTTGATTATTTTTACTTGACAGTACAGTTTTGATTTTTGCTTTAAGCTGCTATCAGAATTGCCACTTTTTTCCCCCACAAAACCTTTTGTGGGGGAAAAAAGTGGAGACTTGATCTCAAAAGTACCTTAAAAGATCAGCAGGAACATCCCTATAAACAAGTTGGAATGACAGATTGTCATGGGAATACATTACGTCCATATCTATGACCCAAATTTGGAGGCAGCAATGATCTCCTTTGGCTCCTAATAAGGGGAAAGTGAGAGATATGAATTAAGATATATATGTATGTGAGCGCTCCAGCTCTAATAGACACTTTAAAGGAGGCAGGCCTCCAGAGCGCTTTTACAAACGATTCTCAACAATGACACCCGCCATAAATAAAGCTCAACGTCGGACTCTAATTGCATCAAAGCTATTGCTTTCTATTTAGGCACGGTCACTGGTGACCACGGCCTTAACGCTCCACCGGAGGCCGGGGAGAGAAGGAGAAAGAGGAATAGAGACGTACGGCAGGAGCTATCACCCTTCAAGACTATTTGTCCTAATCAGTGACACCCATTTACCAGAATTGGCGAAAATGAACTATACTTCACACAGAAATTGTACACTTACTGGCCTTCATTTGTCACGGCACATTCGAGGGCCGGTAAACTTTTCCCTTCCTCCGATGGGATTGTAGACATGCATCAAAATGTTAAAAAATGATTTGCGAGGGAGGCCCGTCAGACATTTGTCAGAACCCGGGAACATTATTTGCTAATTTCAAAACCTGCGGCGTGACAGGGTGCTTCGTCTTTTAACCCGCCGTGACCGATCTGGACTCTTTCTGTTATTAGTACGAGTCAAGCGCTTTTTCTGCTTCCTATTTCTCACTTTTTACCCCTCCCGTCTCTTTTTGGCCACTTCTAACGAGACTCATTTGTCTGTCACGCCGATGACAACGTCGCCCCGTTCGGCTCCCCGAGACTCTGACCACAGCGTGCTCTCTGGGCTCTCCAAGGGCTCCAAACTCCCGGCCTGTTGATTGGCCGGCGGCCCTGATAAATCACAAAGTTTCCTTGTCAAGGTGAAGGTATCGACTCAACTGCGCTGAAACTGACAAAACGCACAGAGGAGGAGACGGTCATTTATCACAGCACAAAAGGACAAAGGGGTCATCTCGCCCCTTCACTCACTCGGCCCATCTCGATCCTGGCACACCGGATCCAAACGCTGGTCTTCATTAGACTAATTACTGACATTTAGAGGCAATTAACCTCTGACGCAAGTGTTTCGAAATTGTAAAGAGTGGATTTTTTCCCTTTCCCCTCCGTTCTGCAGTTCGTCCACTTCCCGAGGAAGAGGACGATCTTCTAGCGGGGTCTCTGTTAGCAGATTGGGAGGGGGCGGTTGGAAACAGGAAAGATGGTAAACAAATCTAAACGCTGGCACATGAAACGGCATATCAGCGAATTATCAGCCAGCCGTTTGCACTGGGCTATCTGTCCATCAGACACTCGTCCCCACCCACTGCCTTTGGCCTCGCTGAGCACGGGCTGCATCTGATAGGACCGCACACACACACACACACTACCAGAAGTAATCAGTAGCAGGGAGGAAATGTAAACAGAGGTGTTTGAACGCAGTCCAGGAGTCGTCTCCATCATGTTCACTACATCAAGAACAACACAACTGTCTTTCACACTCAAGAGTGCATAAACGAGTTCTACATGGAGGAAATCCACTCCTTTTCTCTATATTGTTTACATTAAACGCAGTTCAATTGAATTAAAATTATTTTTGGACAGAAAAGCATAGAACTAAACATTTCAGTTATAAAAGAAAGTTGACTTTACATCCTTATATGGAAGCTTTGAAGTTTATGTTACTACGTACAGTCACAATGAATTAACGACTTTCAGAGTCTGTTATTCAGATTCACATTTTGGAGATTCGGATTAAAAATGATGAAAATGATTAAAAATTTGAATCAGAATCAAAGGTTCTGAATCAAAAGAAGGACATCTTTTAAAGTCACACTCATGAATTAAAAGGAGCTAATTGTTCAAAATTATATATTTTAAATGTAATCCTTTTTTCAATCAAATTTTACATTTTTTAATGGAAACGTCTTCTTTACTTCTCAATTGCGCTCTTCTCTAATGATACAAGTGTACTGGGGAACTGCTCACTTATAACTAGAACCAAGAACTGAGTCCTTCCCAGCAGATGAGAATTTTTCTTCTCAGACAGTTGTTTGAGAAATATTATTACTTCAGAGAGGAGCGCGCCATTATTGTGAGCAATGTCACACCATTGGGGATTGTGGTGATATTTTAACGCAATATTGTGACAAGCTACAACTCTATAATAAGCAGAGGTCCAAAAAAGATTTAGTCAACCTCTGCATGTGCTGGAAGGGTCGAATGAACCTTCTCTCCTTAAAGAGAGTTGCACTGGAGTGATTTGGGTATAATTGGCCCTGCTGGTTGCTATTTTGGCTCGGTCCATTTTTTTTTTTTTTTTTTTACCTCTGGCAGCTTTAAATAGGTTTGTCCTCACTAAGTCAGAGAAATTAGTCATGCTCCAGTGGCCAGCACTCCTCTGATGGATGGGGCGCTCTCTCGTTCCCAAACATCTTCCCGTGTGCCGCCCTCTGACCCGGGTCCAACCCGTGCGCCTCATTCATCGCCAAATTTATTTATAGATTAATGAGAGAAGCCACAAAGTATTGACCGGCAGAGGAAAACACAACTCATCTCGAATGAGGACGAAACGCAGCAATAATTTAGCGGCCATCGATTTTTTTTACCCCTCCCAACTTCATCCATGTATCGATCTTCATTTTACAATATTCGTTTGCGTCTGCGATCGGCGGGACCCGATTGGATTTGATATCGGCGAGCCGCTGGAGTCAGGAGGTGAGTCACATGGATTGAAAATGCTGACAAAAGGAGGAAGAAAAGAGAAATGGAAGGGGTGGAGGACTTTTTTAACCTTCCTTGTTACAGAAATAGACTTGAAATGTAATTTCTGTCAGGGAAATAAAATATGAAGGGCCTAGATCGTGAAAGTGGGCTTCTCTTGTCCTGTCGACACTTTATCGGTGGCTCGAGCGGCCCCCACTCTCTCTCTCTCTCTATCTCATCATCATGCCTGTATCGGTTCAAAGTTCATGAAATTTCTATGAGCATTGATCTGCCACCATTGATTTTTTTTCTCCCACACTCTTTTTTTTTTCACGCCGCAGATCTTTGAAATTTTAATTTCCGGAGTATCTGAATTTCTCGGAGATGAAATAGCTTCCTCGGAGACAGCTGGCAATAAAATGAAGAAGTTAGCGCCATGTCGAAGAGCTCCAGCTCTCTCTGTTCTCTGAAACCCCCACTTCTTCCTTATATTGCTCTTTTTCTTGCTCAAATCAGGCTTGAAATTCAAAGCATTGCAATAGCACAAAACTAGTCAGCCATCAGCTAATTTCTCCCCTTTTAGTTGTCTATGCCTCATTCTTTTCCACTTTAATCCCAAAAATCGCTTTTCATTTGGTTTATCACCTAGTCCGCTTTGTAGTCGACTAACATTATCAGTCTTTTTTTTCTAATAAAGCATTTATATACTGCTAGTCAAAAGTTGTAGAGACCAAAATGTCAAACATTTTAAAAATCTATTTATATAAAACACATGTAAGAACACCCTGTGTGTTTATATGTGTATTAAAACATCTATGTACACTCTAAACAATGCTGGGTTGTTTCAACCCAATTTTGGGTCAAATATGGACAAACCCAGCCATTAGGTTACATTTTTAATCCAACGTTTGGGTTTGTCCATATTTCACCCAAAATTGAGTTAAAACAACCCAGCATTTTTTAGAGTGTATGTTTTTTTTGTTTACATATTACAGAGAAAGGTTTCAATTTTGAGATGCATGGCAGCTGCTAGCATGTCTCTCTTGTTAAAGGGATACTTCGATGTTCTGATATTTAGAAGAATATCAGTAACCAGACAGTTTCTGGTCTCATTGACTTCAATAGTAGTAAAAAATATATACTATGGAACTTGAGTCAATGAGACCAGAAGCTGTCTGGTTACTGATATTCTTCTAAATATCAGAAAATCGGCTGAATGGATTTGAAATTGGTAAAACTCAACTGTTTAACTCTGAGGGAGTTGTAAAATGAGTCTATTTCCAAAAAAAAAAAAAAAAAAAAGTGGAGTATCCCTTTAACAGCTAAAAAAAAGTTCTTAGTTCTTCTCTCAGATTATATTTCATGTCAAATAAATTCTAATTATGAAAGTGCTCTGTTTTTGGGAAAGTTACTGAATTATTACTACATCTTGGTTGGGCACTTACAGGAAGATGATCATAATTGAAAAGAAAATTGACCTCATTTAGACTGAAATCCAGCAGCTGTGCTGGAACAAATGAATGTTTTCCTGTTTTTATTATGCTGCATTACACTCAGAAACTCGTCTTGCCCTTTGATGCTTTTCCTTTTTTTCCCCTTCCTTGTATGTCTCTGTAGCTTTCCTTTCCACGTTTTTGTTTTCGCAGAGCATGTTGACAACAGTCAGGCATTCCCGGTTTCCCTTAAGAAACCAGAGATGGGCAGCACTATTACAATTCTCTCTCCGCTTTAAAATATCCAGTGTTTCCCCTTTCTGATTTGTGTTTGTAGAAGTTAAAAAAAAGTGGAAAAGTGGTTCTTGATGGTGGAGGTGGGGCGGAGATAAGCTCGCAGCAGTTAAGGATAATTAGACAAAGTAATAGAGAGCAACAGCCAGAAAGCCATTCATTATCAGAGCCAAAGATACACACTTATCATCATCATGGGATGTAATGGACGTCTGGAATGCAAGCAGTTTTTTTTTTTAACCAAATATAAATAATTTGAATAGAATTGATTGTAGAATTCAAGTAGATTGCAATTCATAACTGTTGTTTATATTTCATTTTCCAGTTTGAATTACCAATAAAGTCTTATCAAACAACAGAGGCATTTCCAAAGAATATATATTATCATTTATGCATTAACCCTTGTGCTGCATTAGATTTTTACACCGTTGAGTGCATTAAGGACCAAAAATGGCCAGATATTAAACGTTGCCTAAAATATTATATATTCTTATTATTTTCCACTTTTACCAAGTTAAATCTTTTAACCAGCATCAGTCCTCATCATAACTACCAAAAATGTATTCAATTTCAGGATTTTAACCCTTTAATTACCAGTTTTGTTTGCGAAACCATCGATTTGTATAAGAGGAAAAAACACAAAAATTCAATTATTTTCAATAAACTAAATGCAAAGAGAAAACTTTAGATTTGGATTATCACAGTCCCACTTTGCAAAAAATCCCACTTAGCACGTTAGAGACCAAAAATGGCCACCTATTAAACATTGCCTATTGCCTAAAATAAGGTGCATTTCCACCCATAGGGAATAAATATGTAGTGACGTCATCTGGTGGAATACACTATATAATGCAAATATAATGCTTTTGCTTCAAAATGAAAGGATGTTTGTGCAAAAATCATGTTTCATGTATTACTGACAGCCTCAGATTTAAACAACGTTTTAATGGGTTTCAATGGGCCATTTTTGGTCTTTATGGTGCTGAGTGTTACTATTTGATCTACACAGTGTGTGTTATACATATTTTGCAAAATGGGATCACATTTTTTACATGTATCCAAAAAGTCACAATTTTGCCAAATTTCATACCATTTGCATTAAAACAGCCAAAATGGTCAAAGAAATTAAACTGCAAAAGACCAAAAATGTCCCTAATGCAGCATAAGGGTTAAGTAATAGATGGAATAACCCTTACCCAGAATGCTTAAGTCTTCAAAACAAATCTCTTTTACACACACCCCAAGAAACTGTCTTTTCTTATCTATTTTTTTTAGCTTTTTTTTTGAGAAACGTCAATTGAATATCCTTTCCTGCTTCAGAATTTGACCATATTCAAATCTTTTCTAGAGAAAATGACCTATACAGTTTTTACAGTGCATCAAGTGAGTTTTCTCCGTCTCGTAACTTTGCGAATCCGCGCGGCTGCGCTTTTATTGTGATTGATCGCGATCGTGTCACTTCCCTGTGATGTTACTATGGGACGCTTCTCTTATTGCTAAATAAAAACGTGTCACAGTTTAGTATCTGCCGCACTCTAGCGTGTCAGCTTTGAAGAATGACAATATATACAGTCTGCGAGAACAAGGTCAAAACACTCAATCTTGAAATATATAGAGACGCGCGCACACATACATGTAGACACACACACACACACAGACTCTCTCTGGATGTAAAATCAGAGGCTGTTTTATGTAAAATCCCTGGCAGATTGTGCTTAACATTCTCTTTTACAAATGAGGGGTGAAAAAAACAACTAAACATGATGACCAGCCCAAGGAGCTTTAGATTTGTCATCCATCAAACGCAAACCCTTCTGTTCATTCACTCCGCTCTCGTTCGGCCCGAAAAGCATGCTAGCTCATTAGCAAGCACATTTCCCTTTTATACGGTCGGCTCCATAATTCATAACGGTCCCGTACGAGACGTGAGCCTGATTTGATTTAACGTGCTCAGTTATGCTTGAGTGCTAAACGGCGTTCAGCCCCCCTCTCTCCATTCCGGATGGATAGAACAAACAAACAGAAAATGGATGACAAATGAAGACGTAAGCAAAACACTCTGCCACTGACATACGCCAGGCTTCCAGATACTCTCACACACACAAGCAGTGGTGAGCATACAGCTCTTACACACACTCTCTCTCTCATTATCCGTGAGGTCAGTAAGCAGAATTGGGAAGAAACGGAGAGATCAATACAAATTATCCCTGAGCAAACCAGCGCTGACAGCCTGAATTGCAGCATATGTTTACCCAAAATCGGGCAATTTATCTTAATATCAGCAAGGTAATGCGGAACAGGTGAAAGGTCACCTACTCTCCCCACCTCATAATTACCCAGCTCTAAAACAGGAAAGTGCTATTGATTGGCCGAGCCTGGGGCTGGGGGGCCGGCTCAAAGGCCAGTGGGAGGGGCTAAGCCTCAGGCTTGGGCTGAAAGAGAAAGAGATAGAGAGTGTGTACGTTGTAAACGTTTAATAGTTCAACAACAGCAGTGAAGGAGAAGGCAAGATGCTTGCAGGAGTCTGTCTGGATTTAAACTGTTATTGCGCAATCTGTTCTCCATATTTCCCAGCTGGCCCAGTAGCACTGATACCCCCCACACACACACCAACACCACATCTGTTTCTCCTTCTCTGTTATTTTTATCAATTTGATGTGTTTGTAATCACAAAAGTCCTCCCTTTATAAAACTTGTATCATAGTAACCAACGTTTCCACTTAAATATTACGTGTAATAGAGTTATTAGTGGTGTTTCTTAAGACACTTAGTTCACTCACCCCCATGTCATCCAAGATGTCCACGTCTTTCTTTCTTCAGTTGAAAAGAAATTAAGGTTTTTGATGAAAACATTCCAGGATTTTCTCCATATAATGGACTTCATTGGGAACCAAACGGTTCAAGGTCCAAATGAAAGTTTCAGTGCAGCTTCAAAGGGCTTTAAACGACTTATCAAGGACCCTTCGAGTCATGACTCGAAAAAAGATTTGTTCATTTTGATGAACGAGTTTGAACAGGAGAGTCATGAACGTGCACCACAGAACAGAGCAAGGCGAGCATTTGTGCTTTTAAAACTTAAACTTTTATATTTATTTTTGAAATGAGCGATCGTTTTGCTTGATGAGACCCTTATTTATCGTCTGGTGTCGTTTAAAGCCCTTTGAAGCTGCACTGAAACTCTCATTTGGACCTTGAACCGTTTGGTTCCCATTGAAGTCCATTATATGGAGAAAATCCTGGAATGTTTTCATCAAAAACCTTAATTTCTTTCCGACTGAAGAAAGAAAGACATGGACATCTTGGATGTCATGGGGGTGAGTAAATTATCAGCAAACTTTTTTTTTTTTCCTTTAAATGTAAATCCAATATATTTATATTGAAGGAGGAACCTGAGCCATATCTAGAGACCAGAATCACCTGGATCAGTAAATCTAAAAACACATAAAACCCTGGCAACATAAACTGTAGATGTTGCAATTATGTTATTAAATTGAGTAATAAACTGTAATTCATTTTTATTTTATTTATTTATTGCTAATATCCATTATTTTTCCATTAGAAACTATGATCACAATTTATTTTTATTCACATCTTTTTATATCGTGATTTTCACACGGCTGTAGTTAATAATTCCTGGCGTGTTTGAGATGGAGGATCTCTGAGGTGAGGGACTGTCTTGTGCTAATGAAGGTCTCACTGACCTCTTTTACTGCATTAGCATCAGATCAATAACTGAAGAGCGTTTAGCGCCCACTGTTCCGATACATTTATCAAACGCACACATTCCTTCATCAGCAAAGCCTCAATGTCAGAGCACAGAACAACATGTTGCTGCTCGGGGCTGCATGCGCTGTGTGAAAGTGCCATCAGAACGGCTGTAAATCTGCCCGCTTTTGGGCCGTATTTAATGTCACCGAGTGCTGCTTTTATTATATGTCCCAGGGCAAATACACATCCTGAAGGGCCAGTGTCAAAAGTCCATGATCCATTTGTGTAGTCCCAGACCCCGGACATAAGAAACCAGCCAAAATGATGGATTCCCTCACATGGGCAAATTCAGGCATAATGAAGTGCTAGAATACAAACATTTACATCTACCCTCCTGTCTGGAGGAGTCGGATGGCGTCCGTCTAGGAACGAGGAAAGGGGGAGGTGAAGGTGTGTGTGAGAGAGAGCTACATCCTTGTGAAAGCCATGTCATGTAAAATCAATACGCCCGATCAATGCTTTATTAACAAGCCGACATCTTACTTCGGATTCCTGCACGCCACTTTGTCTTCAGCCGTGCAAGATGGCATGTCAAATAGCATCACCGCTGTCACACGATGACACGCATACGTGTGCGCCAAAACACAACCGGCGTCTTGATATTGATCAGATTGGATTGATTGGATTGCCGTCCCCTACTACACTTAGATGTAATTGTAGCACTTCATCATAAAGTCACCCAATTATTTCTAGGAAGTTTGCCTGTCTAATATGCTCATCTTCTCCTCTCCGGCTGTCATCTCTCATTCCCCGCTTTAGTTCTTTCTCCCCGTTTCCATCAGAGCAGAGTTCAGCAGCAAATAGCGTGCTGAGTAAGGGAAACAGACAGATTTGATCTTGTAAAAAGAAAAGACGCATTGATTCACACGGAATCATCACTGACAACGACATCTACATTCATGTCTGATAATATTTTTGTGCTGATGTTCTACTGGTTTTTTTTTGCTCCCTCTCTCTGATATCTTCCTTCTTAAAGTTGATTTTATATGTTCATTTTTATAGGCTCAACCAAAGCTATCAGTACATCTGGGCAATAGTAGATAGTGTTCAGGAAACCTGTTTGAAATCATAGACACTGCACTCTAAAAAATGCTGGGTTGTTTTAACCCAATTTGGGATAAAATATGAACAAACCCAACTATTGGGTTAAAATTGTACTTTAAAAATATAACCCAATAGCTGGGTTTGTCCATATTTTACCCAAAATTGGGTTGAAACAACCCAGCATTTTTTAGAGTGTAGATTTTTAGAGCATCTTTCCCAAGCGCTCTCGCATCAATGCACTTAAAGTTGCAATGAAACAGAAGTAGCGACGGATCTTTTCTTTCTATATTGCGACGTACATCCAAGTGTAACGGATTCTCGGAAAATAAAACGGTGTTTTCACTGAAAGGTCCAGTTTTGCCATTTTATGAGGTCAAAATATCTTTAAAAACACATGATCTAACACGCATTTAGAAAGTATAGACCATTTCACAAGATGTAAACAACACTGGTCCAGAAGCACTTCCTGTCAGTGTTGTAGTCGAGACCACCTCACTCGAGTCCGAGTCGACACTGAGACCAGAGAGAGTCGAGTCCGAGTCGAGTCCGAGACCAGAGACGGTCGAGTTCGAGTCGAGACCGAGACCAGTGAGGGTTGATTACCTAATTTACTTTTATTTACTTAGAGAAATCCTCTTTTTTTTTTTTTTTACTGAATTTACTTAAGAGTTTAAAAAATATGATCAGTTTAGGGTAAAAAGGCCACATAGTAGGTGGTGTTAAAAGTAATTTTATTACAATTTGTCATGCGCAGTTGAAAATCTAGAAAATCACCAATCACTGGGCGTGTCAATCAATTTAAAGAAATATTTTATTAACATACATTAATAATCATGAAAAATATTTTTAATTGAACTCGAGTGGACTCGGGAATAATTCCGAGTCCTAAAAAAAAAAAATGTTCGAGTACGAGTCAATTCCGAGTCCAAATGGACACGAGTCCATGACAAGACCAAGACCATTAAAATATGGTCTCAAGACCGAGTCCGAGTCTCGAGTACTACAACACTGCTTCCTGTTTCAGTTTTTTAACACTACATAAAAGCTGGGATAAAATACAACCAACAGAACATTTAAAACTGAATCAAAAAGTTAAACAAACATCTTTAAGATGTTTTCTTTACAAGTGAAATAAAGAAAACAGTTACAAACTGAAACAGGAAGTGTTTCTGGACCAGTGTTGTTTACATCTTGTGAAATGGTCTATAGATGAATTGTCATTTAATGGAGACCTAATGCTTGTCTTAGTATTGACTTTTGCAAGGACAATTGCATTCAGAAAATGCCAAAAATATTATATTTACTCCATCATTTCCTGCTGCCCATATGTTGAAAATATTTCCGCATGCTCATAGTCTAGTATGAGCATAATAGACCTCCATGCACTCTTCTAAAGCTTGTTAAACACAATGCATGCGGTAGCAGGAAGTTGAGATTATGATTCATGCACTTGTATACAGAGTAGCTATGTCTGATTTATAACCGGAGCACTTTCGTACTCAAAATTCCAATTTGAGAGGGAGGGGACGTGTGTGTGTGTGTGTGTGTGTGAAAGAAAAGATTAATTACTATTTGTGGCCAGCAATTTCATGAGGCCAGCCCCAGCACAGCTGTGAAATGATAGCGCCCTACATCAGTTTGTAGTCAACCATTCACAGATTATTAAAGCTCTATAAGATGAAGTGTTCCTCCTGCCTGCTTTGCTTTAGCGCACTATGGCGGAGAGATTGCGAGAAGGAGGGATAAATCTGAAAGGCTGCAATAGCCAGACATATGTCATCATCGCCCATTGCCATAAATCCAGCCGGTGCTTCAGGAAGTAGGACTGATACAGACTTCACAGGGTTGACAGTCGCAATCGAGTGGTGTGTGAGTGTTTGTATTAGTGTGCCTGTTTCATTCATAATGTATCCGCTAACTCCTTTAAATTTATCTGATCAATTACAGGCCTTGTTCTTCCAAATAGTCGAGGTGACAGATGTGGCTCTACGTGGCATGACAGAATATTGCACAGCACGTTATTACCTTTTATTCAAATGCTCAAACCTATCTGGAATAAAATGCATGATGGGTGCATACGTTCTCAAGAGCGAATGTAATAACGCGCAAATCTGATCATTTGTTTTGCCCGCGCGGGATGCTAACGGATGGCGTTTCTTGTTTTGCGGTTTAGCTTTGAACGAACCAACCATCGACTACGGCTTCCAGAGACTGCAGAAGGTCATTCCCAGACATCCAGGTGATCCGGAGAGGTTGCCCAAGGTCAGTGATTCTGTGTGTGTGTGTGTGTGTGTATGTGTGTGAAAGAGCTATTTATCATAGAAATGTCAAAATGGGAAACAATTCACTGGCTAGATGAGCAATCGCTTTTGGCAAGTCATCACTATGCAATCCGGCGTGTTTGGATTCCGCTGGAATCGCGCAAACTTTCGGCACGTCGAAATGGTTCAATTAAGTATTTTTCCACCCCAGTAGGCAGTGGCGATTGTAATCTAAACAGAGGCCTTTTTCAGATGGGTGATTATTTTGGTCTTGTTTTCCTTTCATTTTCCAAAGCTAGATCCAGTTTAATCTTTTGTTTACAGAGCTTTTCCGTTAAAAGTCCTTGTCTTAGCAGGTTAATAAATGAGTTCTGTGCACGTTAATATGGGCAAGCCCTCTCTCTGGGCTTTTTAGCTTCATTTATTTATTTATTCCCCACTTAAATTCCACAAACCATGCAGTTTGCCTGCGGTTCCCATGTGGTCGACTCGAATCAGAGTTCTGTTGTTTTGATGTGTGACATGAAAGACAAAGCGTGTCAGTTGGACCTTTTCTATTTCCTGTTCTTTGATTCGTCCATTTTTTTTTTTTGCTCATTTAGCTTTGATAGGATCTATGACTTGTGCCCGGCTAATAGAAAACGTGCTAATTTACCATCTGAGAGTGGCGCGGCGCCGAGGGCTTTTCTTAATAATATGTTAAGAGATTATTTTGTACTCTGTTCGTGGGTGCTGACCACCATGGAGGCCTAATAACAGATATCATACAAATATCTATTAAAGCCCAGCATGGGAGCAACCGCTATCATTAACTTCCACTGAACAGCTCTGGAACGACGCGGTCTCTGCGCCAGCGTCCCGCGGACATGCACCAAACTAAGAATCCGTAAGACTCTGTCCCGCGCCACATGATGTGTTTCAATTAAACTTGGCTCTCTGTCTCTGCGGAGGCCAATATCTGGACAGGAAATCTCATTCCAGTAAACGTTTAAACTATCCATTATCAAAAAAAATAAATAATAATAAATAAAAGCCACCCTGCTTGAGCATCTAGTGCTGAAAAAATAATAAAAAAAACATTATATATATATATATATTTTGTTTTTTTTAATTAAAAAAAATCAATAAAAAAAATGTGATGGAAATGTCTTTTTTTATCAAGTGCATTCGATCTCACTCATCTCAAATTCAGGTAAACCCACAGCACAGGGCCATCACACAAGAGCAGTTCCAATAAACAACATAAATATTTGATTTTGGCTTCTAATGGACCCAAATGTGAGTTCAGCAGCATGTAAATGAAAGTGCCAAGTGATTCATCATAGTTACCGCAGCCGTCTGCACCTCTATCGCGTTCGAGGGTCACAGCCAGCGCCACGCAAAGCAGCAATTGACCCTTACACATATTCTCAATAAGAGGCAGAGCGTCTGGGAGGAGCGGCTGCATTAGATGTTACGGGCGGGAGACAGAACGCTGTAATAAGAGGTTTCGGGGGGAGGGATGTACACAGTGTGTTAGCAATAAGGTAAAGCCATCACACTCGTGCTCGCCGCTCGACTCAGCTGTAGAGTTGATAATACGCCCCTGATATCGATTCCTGGATTGTTTTTTTTTTCCCCTTTTCCTTTTCCTTCCTTCTTTTGAGTCAGGGATCTACAATGCACACACTCTGATAGGGGGATAGTAGCAGGACAGAAAGCCAATCGCTTAAATAATATTATATACGTTGTGTTCATATGCATTAGTTGCATTAGTACAAAGTATTTCTCAATTGTTTTACTGTAACATATTCATACCATCTTATTGCAGTTTCCCTCCATAATTTTTGATCAATTCAAAATTTGCTGCTCAATACAAGAGAAGGGGTGTTCATTGAACACATTTATATATGAAGGTGGCGAGAGAGAGAGTAAAAAGTAAAAAGCAATATGTGAAGTCACTCATGTGATGAGGCAGGAGATTGCTAAAGGGACCTTCCAATCCTCTTTCTTTTAAGTCCTTGTTTGAAATCAGTGTCATCCATTTGTCTCGATATAAAACTGAGACAAACACCGGAATGAAAATCTGATCAGGCCCTATACGTTCACTTATGTGCCATCAAATAATCTTTAATGCGAATCATACAGTGGTCGGACGTATTCTCGCGTTCATCAGTTCCATTAGCCTTCGCGTCCTGTTTCAGCTCGCGAACACCAATCTATTCGGCTTTCCGTTCAATCTAATATACAAGAAAAATTATTAGAAATGCATTCATGTTGAGCAATTACCCAAGCATTAAAATTCATCTTCTCTCTCTCGGTTTTGCGAGGTAGCAACACGTATTGGCCCTGCACTTCTCAATGTATTCATCACCTCAGGCAAGAAGTAACAGAATAATTGCTTTACACTTTTATAATGACATTAGCACCTCCAGCCCCTCACCTCACTCGGCTTCTTTAACAGTGGTGATATATACCACTCAGGATACTCAAGAACGATAATAACAAGTTTTCCATTTAAACGATTCTCGTCCACCGGCGGAACAATGAGCTCTTGTAATAATAAGCCCTCGCATTTGTCACGAAACAAGCCCTGGGATCGTTTCGGGCTTAAATAGTTCTCAGTCTAACCCGGATTCTTGCGTCGATGCAGAAAAGGAAGGGGAGTCAATTACACTTAACGCCGCCGCCGCACTGAAATTTACATGGAAATGCTTTTCGAACACCGCTCACCGCTAATCATATTCTCAGCGTGAGGCCGCGAGGATGAGAGGGGCATGCTGGAACAAAACAAACTCATTCAGGGCCTCCTCCAGCGATTGGCCGATGCTTTCGACGCATATAGACTCCCACTTCAACGCACGCCGCTAAATCTGGTTCATTAGCAAACGCACATCGTGGCAAATGACAGATTAGGGCTGAGAAGACGTGACGTTTTCTTAAACTATCCTTGCGTCTCTTTCGGCCGCCATATGGACAAGAAGTTCAAGTACGAGTCTGCCGGGGTGAGGTTTCTCCGGCGTTAATTGCGATAATCGTCGGGTGAAATTGGGAGGCATGTAAGACGTCTTGTGATATGATGACTGAGATGATGAGTAATTATTAGCGGCTCAGAAAAACACTTAATCTTGCTTAGAGAGAGACTAGGACAGCTGGGTCTTTCATTGACACTACCTGCTGAATGACAAGTGTAATTCTTTATTTGTATGCAAACTAGATGCTTGCAACATGAAACGGAGCCCCCAATTTCAGAGGTAAATGCCCATTTGAAGAAGCAGTCATCCGCTTAGGCTCAGGTTTGGAGTGCGTCTCTATAAAACACACGGGCCTGTGATTAATCTTGATAAATCCAGATCCAACATGGCGCTTGTGCATGGGAATGAAATAGCCATCGAGCCATGATGAAGGCGCTCCGCGCTACGCACTCGCAAGGACAATGCCGTGAATGTGGTTACACTCAAAGTCAGCTAAAATCAAACAACAATATACCGTAGCATAATTTCCCTAAAAAGCAGCCCGTTGGAAGAAAACAAGCCAATGCAAAACGTCTTAGAGACGCGCTTGTTGGCAGCTTAGGTGCGATTTTTGAAGGGAAAAATAAGCGGAAGGTTAATCCTTGTTGTGTTATAAGTGGGGGGAAAGCTTGCAGACGGGGATAAGCGAGAGTTCCCGCCGTCCGTGTCCCAGGGCACAGCCTCTCAGCCCGCTTTGGAGAGGAAGTCGTTTATGAAGTCCTTTACAACAGCCAGAGAAAGAGGGTTAATTGAAAAAATTCCTAATGTCATTATGAAAGAGCTAGATTAACCCGAGCTAATTCACTTTATTGTCCTGAAGAAAGAGGAATGGGCATTGAACTCTTCTGCAAATTTAGGACATGAATTAGGGGTGAGATGTTGTCTTCGAGTACTCTGCCAGTTTAATTAAGATATGGAAAATGACTCATTGTTCTTCTGAGCTAAAGTGCGTGGAATTAGCAGGCGAACGCAGCGTCTGTGTTTGACTCGCTAGTGTTTGTTTGTTTAATACCCGCAAGGCCACTTCGTTGAAAAGCAAGTCCTTATATTGACTCATTTAGCTTAGGTTACACACCACTTCACTAGTCTAACTAAGTCAAATGAAATGTGACTAAGAAATAAAAGAATGCATTTGATAATAAATAATTAAAAAGCGCTTTATTTACGCTCGTCAGCTTGTGTATTTTTTTCCCAACCAGAGATAAAGGGCTTTGAAAGCGTACCCAGAAAGCATGCACGCTTATAGTTCATCTGCAGTGCACTGGCTGATGGTGTTTATATGTCTTTATGACTGATTATGTTGCATTCTGTGTGTGTATTGCAGGAGGTGTTGCTAAAGAGAGCCGCTGACCTTGTGGAAGCACTGTACGGGATGCCACACAACAACCAGGTACAAACTCATGCTAATGAAGCACCTTTTCTCTTCCTTTGCGCGGTGGCTGTAATTAAATCAGCATTTGTCTCCTTTTGCTACATTCCTGTATGTTTCAAAGCTTGCTGGGGGCTGTGTGAAAGCTTGTTTTCTTCTACTACTTCTGCTTTTTTGCAATTTAATTCATGGCTGCGGCTCTTGGTGCAAAGTGACGAGTTAATCACTCAAAACACATGCACACAGCTATATACAGGCTTATTTAAATGGGAGGATAACCTTGAACTTGGCCCTAAAAGGTGCACTTCTGGAATTTATTCTACGGAGAGGTCCGGCTATGCATGATAGGTCTAATACATATTCAGAAGAAATGATCCATTACATTATTTTCTCCTAGTCGAGTAGCACAGAGGTGAAGACATTGCAATCCAACTACTGCGGAACAGATGCAAGCGTAGTGTCATTTATGTTTACCTACAGAAAGAAAATACATAGTTATATGTATATATATATGTGTGTGTGTGTGTGGCTCAGGTATACTCTACGTTATTGTTGTTCCCATGAGGAAAACAGCTTATAAATCATACTAAGTAACGTAAAAGATTTAACGATTAAGAAAGTTTTCAGTAATGGGTAGGTTTAGGGATAGGATTAGGGGATTAGGGGATAACTTTTTCGATAATTGATCCATTTTTGATCGACTTTTGTTTTATGTATGAAGCCCACCGATTTCAGATTCTCTAACCCTAAATTCTTTTGAGAACATACTGACAATTCTCTACTCTTGTTTCTGTTTGGTAGGAGATCATTCTGAAGAGGGCCGCAGATATCGCAGAGGCTCTGTATAGCGTACCACGTAACCACAACCAGATCCCGTCCCTCGCCAACACGGCCTCTCACGGCGGAATGATGGGGGTCAACTCTTTCGGCAGTCAGCTCGCTGTCAACGTCTCAGAGACCTCACAAGGTATGTGGGAACAAACGATGAGTTAGCCTAATGGTGTTTAGCTGATCATCGTTGCCGAAAAACCCTTAAAACTATCCAAAAAGATAGCCTAACCAGCGTAGCCAGGCTAGAGAACTTGCTAACCACTTTAGTTATTCATCTGTGAGTTTCAAAATGAGTTATATACGTATCTAGAAAAATGCTTGCAACGATTAGCGAGCATTAGCGAGCTGCTAGCAGCATGAATCATGGCACAGGCCGGTTGCAGCTTTATCTTTCCTGGCTGTGTATAGCATAGATCCCAGGAGGTGCGTGACCCTGTCCCCATCTCTCCGCTGCCAGCCTGCCAGAACACGCAGCGCTATCTCACACACTGCATTTAGCCAGTGTACTGATAATAGGTTTACACCTGTTCCATTGTTGCCTTCTCTCAGGTCAGGACAGGGAAAAATCACACTGGAATACACCCTAGAATGCTGAATCCTCCTTACATACATGGTGGTGAATTTAACGCGCAGCTGTGTGGAACGGAAAGGCTAACACACTAGGCCTATAAACAGCATATAGAATTAGCATTAAAGTCTCTGTAAAGTCAAAATTAAGTATGTGTTCTGAGTTTGTCACACCACAGAACAATGTGTTATTAGCCACCCAGCCAAATTTAAATGATAAAAAAAGCCGGCAAGTACATAAAATAAGCTATCAAAATCTTGAAAAAATTAGCAGTTATCTCTGTTCTCAAACGCTGGGGGCGTGTCCGCTAGCTGTGCTGAAACCACTCCCACTGCCAGGAAAGCTGTTGACGGTGAAATTTGGTAAAACTGCTTTCGGGACGGGAGGATGAACACTGAGGCGGGAGACAGTCGTTTCGGCCCCGTGCGAAACAGCGGATTATCAGTGAATCCCAGTTGTCTCTGAGGAAAGTTTATAAAACTATCCAGTGTAAAATGATCACTTCAGAGTGATCTGAAGACACAAATAGTGTCTTCTATTTGTGTTAATAGTGTTGTCGGTGATGCTCAGCTCTTCATCAAGGTTGGCTCTCTAAAAACCTCTTCTTGATGTGATCATTTTTAGGGAATTTAAATGAAGATACCGATCTTTTGTACATGATCGCATCCAGGTAGCCTATGCACTATGTCCGTGTCGAAGGCATCGCTAGGTAGCAAACTGTAGGCTCAGCTGTAGTAACTAATAGTACTGACAGTCACTCGCGATTGAGCGGTGAATGCGAATGTGCTCGGGGAGTGTTATTGTGTGTTAGGGGAGAGAACAGACTCATCAAATCAAATAGGGGCGTGTCCAGGAGCTCATGGGCTCCAGTGCGTCATCGAGCCCTGTTTTAGCCCCGCCCAAACAACCCGTAAAATTGCAATGGTGAAAAACTGTTTAACGGTCAAACTCCACATTTCAGTACGTCACAGTTCACAGTCTTTGTAATATGTTTTAGCAATACCTATGTAACATTTATAATGTGTTTAGAACTTTTTTGTAGAATTGCCTTTACAGGGACTTTAACAACTTTGGTGATGGCATCTACCTGAAAAATTTTAAGATCGTGCCACTTTTTAACCAATGTCTCTCCGTCCGCAGTGGGCTACAGTCGCAACACGAGCAGCGTGTCGCCTCGCGGTTACGTGCCCAGCAGCACCCCGCAGCAGTCCAACTACAACACCGTCAGCAACAGCATGAACGGCTACGGCAACACGGGAATGCCCAACCTGGGTGTGCCCAGTTCACCGGGCTTCTTGAACGGCTCGTCCGCGAATTCTCCCTACGGCAGTAAGTATCAAGGTAATGACGAGCCCCTGCTCTCTCTGTGTCCCCACCTATGCTTCCCCTTTCTTTTGACACTCCTTTGTTGTGGTTCTGTTGGTTGTTTGTTGTTTTGTTTTTTTGTTATCTTTTGGGAATGTGTGCTACTGGATAAAAGGAGGGGTGACTCTGGAGGCTGAACAACCGAGACATTTAGCAAATCCGACCAATCAAAGCAAAACAAATTTCAATTATAAAGGAGGCCACCAAACAGCACTCTAAAAAAAAATGTAACAAAAAATACATTTAAAAAAAAAAAATGTTTTCGGCAAAATGACCCAGTCAGAGTCGATAAGAACGCCTATTATCCAGAAAGTGGCCAAGGCAGGACATCTCATTTCCCATTCCAACTCCATTTACCTGATTTGCTCGTTTGTTTTAGTCCCCCCCCCCCCACCACCAAAAAAAAGACCCGCAACACAAATTCCCCCCCCATATCCTCATAACCATTTCTCCCTGATTTGTTTTCATTCCATGAATATGATTTGAAAAAGAGGCGAGGCCCGGCTCTCTGACTCTTCGTCTGTAAGAAGTGAACTCTCTCTGAGTGGTGACTATGTCTGCTTTGTTGCAGTAGTTCCGTCGAGCCCTACCATGGCAGCCTCTTCGGTCAGCCTCTCTTCAAACTGTAGCAGTACACACGGCATTTTCTCATTCTCACCTGCCAATGTCATCTCTGCAGTGAAACAAAAAAGCGCCTTTGCTCCAGTTGTCAGGCCCCAAGCATCTCCACCTCCTTCTTGCACCAGTGCAAATGGCAATGGACTTCAAGGTGAGAGCCGAATCCCTGCTTTTAGTTCGCCCCGCAGTTGCCTCACCTGTTGGGTCGCGTCATTGCACTCTGGTATATCCAGAGACGCCACCCATCCGCCATCCGCCGCTTAACGAACATGGCCTCCCGCCCGCATCAATTATGCATTCGCGTTTGGATGGGCGGATGGATGGACGGATGAGTGGTCGAATAAGTGCAAGAACGCATTATGCATGCGGGCATGTAGAATGCATGTGCATGTGTGGGTGTGTTTATTGATTTATTTATCTTTCATTAATGATTGAGCAAAGTTAAGTGTCTCGGGGGATTTCGTACTCGAGTGGCTGGGATCGCTATAATTCGGAAGCATCTCGCGCAAATAAAATGGACGCTCCTGCTCCATTATTCAAACTGAGCTGAACATATTCATATTCTATTTACCTTCGCTGGCCCTCAGAATACTGTAGTCAGTTAAAAATTCATGCATCCTACAAAAGTAAGGCAGAAGGGCATGTTAACATCTCGCCGTGGACTAACAGGAACTCGACAACAGAAGAAGCGATTATAACCCAGGTTGAACGTGATTATAAGAAGAAAGAGCGAGAGGGAAAGAGCTCGAGTTATTCTCGGCAGGGCGGCGTCGTTCGGCAAATTAAAGACTTACTCTGGCTGTTTAGTGCGCTCGTATTTGCTCTCCGTCAAGGCCCAGTTGTTTGCTTTGAAAACATGTTTTAGCCATAGCGTGTGCAAGCGAGATTAATAATGTTAGACCTAATGAACTGAGAAATTAAAGTTCATGCCGCTACATGCATCCACTTATTAATATGTGGTTTGCAGAAATTAATGAGGAATGCCACAACATTAGATGCCTTGGCAAACTTAAAAGCACTCCAAGCATGACTCTACAAATAAGTTGAAAGCGGCAAAAGAGCTTTTTTCCTGTTTTCCCTCCCCTGGCACTTCACTAGACACCTAATTGCGGAAATGAGAGGAGCGAGCGAGTACATCAATCTTCGGGCCGAGAGGTGGGCGTTCGACGACCTAGTCCGGCTTTCTTTAGATGTCACGATAAGGAGAGATATTGGGAGGGGGGGATATACGGGCTGACAGAAGAATGCAAATGGTTTTCCAGCATCCACTCGGCTCCGGTAATGGCAGGAGGGAGCGAGCGAAGATTTCAATTTGGGCAAAGCCAAGGGGTGTCTGGTTGCTGACTGAGGAGGGGAGACCGTGGGTCTACATGACGTTAGCAGAAGTGACCGTGTTGTTTCTCGGCTGTCAGCAGGGACCCTCTCCTGGGAGTCTGGCCCACTGTTTGCCATTAACAAAACGCTAAGAGAAATATCACACATGTGGGAGCCAGGATGCTTTCTCCTCAAAATGTCAGAAAGCTCCTCTTTCTAAAAGTGAAGTCTTCGTTGGTGAAGCACATTTCACTCAATCACTCCTAACCCTCCCCCGTCGGTCCCCGACAGCAACAGCCTCCATTTTGCAAACATCCCCAGCGCCTTTCGAGTCGAGTGTTTTGTGAAATGCGAGTGACATACTTACTGCTGTGTTGTTCTTTTTTTTTGTTGTTGTCGTCTTGGGACCTCCCGTGCTAAAATTGTTCCTCTTTCTCTTTCAGCCATGTCCGGACTGGTGGTCCCACCCATGTAAATTGCACTCCCGTCCCTTGTAAAGCATCCGTCTCCTCGCCGGGGGACGAAGCGTAGTACGTTATACGGAGGATCCTCCTCGAAGTCGTCATTCGTCATGAAGTTAATCAGCAGCTAATTCTGTTATTCAGAGGAAAAAGACACTTTGTTTCAAAGAGTTTATTCGAAATTGACATGCAAATGAACAATTTCATTATATTGACTGAATCTCTTGTCATATTTTCACGATCTTGAAGGGGGGGAAAAAAGAACAAAACGTACCTATTTTGTATAAACATTTCTGGTTTAATCTTGGCTATGTCTAGTTCTTGCTATGTGTGGGAAGAAACATTGTGGATATGCCATTTGATGAAAACACTGATAAAAAAAAAAATGTGTAAGAATGTTTCTCTTTCACCGATGTGCTGCCGCTGCACATCTTCATAATGTGAATTCATTTTCCTTTTTTATTATTGTTATTTTTTGTTTATTGTTTTGCCATTTTTTTTTTTGATTGTGGTAATAAAAAGGGGGCCAATATATACAGAGCCAATAAACTGGAAATAATATAAGATATATGATTTATAAATCGAAAAGAAAGGCAAGGAAGAACGAACGAGGCGAGAGGAGATCTAATCGTTCAATGAACTTTGTAACTTATTGTAGGTAGAAGTTGTAACTTTGATATTGCAAAAATTCTTTTCTTGCCTTCAACAAGCACACTAACAGAGACGAAGCGCTACTATCTGTTGGTTAAAAAAAGACAAAAAAAAGAACAAAAAAAGAAAAAGAAAATATTTCCACTGCTAAAGCTTCCTGTAAAGCGAGTGTGATCTGCAATGTTTTTCAACTTTTTGCTAGCACTGTATACTATTGCATTCTTAGGCTACTGTGAAGTCTGTTTCTTGTACCAGAAAGTTGTCCTTATACCTCTAGCTCCTTACTCCCTAATGTGTTTTGTATGTGGTTATACAATTGTAGACTTTTGTGATTTTGCCAAAGTTGTAGCTAAATATTTATACACTTGTCTTGAATTTTCCAGATTCACTTAAATATTTAGTACAGAGTTTTATTCCTACAGTTAGGAGTAAAATTGTCTTATACATTGCAACACTTTCACACAAACACTTGCGGTCACTAAGGGAATTTTTTGTAACATATCAATTATAAATATTGTATTTATCTTTGAAATTTTGTATATTGCTTTCCATCGTTTTCTTTAATCTCACGTGTATTGTTTTTTCCACGGCCGGAATTACGATGAAGGTTTAGCCAAGAATCATTCGATGTTTTGTATCGTCTACACATTTCATTTGTAAATCAGATTTTTTTTTGAATGGCATCAGACCTTCCGTCCATTTTTTTTGTTCATTTGTTTGTTTATTTGCTATTTCGAGGAGCAATCAAATCCATTGTTTATTTTTGTATTAATTTTTAAGTTATCTAAAAAAAGTACTTTTTTGAAAGGAAACTGTTTGTTGTATAGTCAAATAAATTGTTTGTGTCACCTGGCTGTAATAATATTAGTAGATAAAGTGCATGTCAAGCTGCCCCAGGGGAGGGGGGAAATCCAATTGTGGTTGTAAATTTTGTTTTTGTAGAATGTAAAAAGTCATTTTTACCTGCCACCATGACTTTGCCACATAACTCAACCATGTTTACAGGGATCAAGAAGGAAAAAAAAAAAAAACAATGAAAGACAAAAAAATATCTGCAATGGAAATATACATCAGTTACTAATGTTTATTAAAATATGTCAGAAAAAAAAAAGGCTTTCCAGTGAGTCTCCTGAGAGGAACCTTTCTGCTGTTTTAATGACAAACGTTCACCACAGTGAATCTCATTATTCCATTCAGATCAATGGTGTAAAAAGCACAAACATTTTTTACTAAAATAAAAAATAATTATTGTGACCCCTCATCTTTTTGGACTATTTTGTCAGTTTGTCTTTTTTAACATTAATTTTTCCCTACTCCCTCAAGTAAAACAGCGTTCAAAGGGAATGAGAACAAATGAAAAGTTAGTTTTTGTATCATATGTATGGATAATAAAGATGAAGATGTTCTATATTGTAAATGTCATTTTGTAAGTAACCCATGACACCGTAGCATAGCCGCAATCATATCACCTCCTTACACTTTTCTCTTTCGATAATATTGGTTTTCCGAGTCGTGCCAAAATTCGCAAATGATACGCAGTGATATATATAAATATATATATAATGCGAAGCTTTGTTTTCAAGCTCTTTTTCTTTGCACTTCAGGCTTTGTAAATGTTGTAATGTTCAGCAGTGTGCTACTCTTTCTGTTTTAAACCAAAAGCGGATGTTTCCTCTTGGCAATCGGCACACAAGTTTCCTTTAGCTGCAGGAAGCAAAGGCAGCTGTAGAAGGAAAGAAATGATGAATGTACAATGTATTTGCTTTGTGATGGCTCAACAAAGCCCGGCCAAGTGGAGGAGCCGTTGAGGTCACCCTGAAAGTAAGAAAAACCCAAGGTTACGTGAAGTGCATTTGTGGATTTCATCATTTCTGCAATCTGGTTTTGTCTTTAAGTCTAATTGCGTCCCCATATACTCGGAAGATTTCACTAAACACGAGCGCTGTAAGAACCAATGCCTTTTTTTTTTTTCTGGCTCATGTATGGTTTTATTTGAGTTGTTTTATGGCCACATTTCTACATTTTGTTGTACAAAGTTGTTCATTTTACATAATATTTAATTAAAGTATTTCTTGTCTGTGACCAATTTCTCCCTGCAATCTTATTTTGGTCTTTTCTCGCTCTAAAAACAGCCATGCTTTCAAAATCAAGAAAAAAAATACATATGAGAAGGAAAAATCTACAAATGTTAAAAGTTTTGTTTATTACAGTGATTTTTATCAACTACTTCTACGTCTCTGAAAGATGCATATAAACTAAAAAGAAAATAATAATCCAGCATAAAGTACAGCATTTTTGCCTTGGATGCCGATTGATCAATATGACGTTCCAGTCATATCCTAAAATATACAGTTATCATGCACAACATCACTGCTCAAATCCCATGTAGACGAACTACTGACCTTACTGTAGTTTAAATGTCATGCATGGCATCTTCAAGCAGAAAGACAGACTTCATGAATCTGCTTTGCCAAAATAATAAAGACAAAAATTAACTATAAACAACGTTCAGTACAGTCTCGTGTACCTTATTGCTTAAATCTAATTAAAGATTTTCAGGAAAGTAATGCATTATAAACGTCAGGACAAGGACAGAGACAAAATGCCAACAATCAACAAGAAAAAAAAGTCAACCTGTAAAGCCTGTCACATCTGATCGGTATAAATGCTTGCAGTTATGAAGCGGATCCGGCTAAGATGGCGGCCCCGTCTCTCTCTCTCTCTGGCCTTGGCCTTGGCTGAGACTCTTACGGCCGGCCGGGTGTTTTTGGGTGAGGCTTTCATCTTCCACTCCTGTGAATTCCTCGAAGAAATGACAGTCTCCAGGGGTGGGAGGCCCTCCTGGTCAACGCATTGATCCCTGAAGAACTACTGCCATTTCGCGCCGGACACTGTTTTGGCCTCGCTCGATAGGGAGCCGGGAGATATTTCTCCGCGATTCATCCAGACGGGGCCGACTTGTGACAAGTGTAAAATGGGAAAAAAGTCTCGGTTCCATCAACATTAACAGGACATCATTAGTAGAGTAGGTGCACCTCTTCATCAACACATGATGTGAATTACAACCTGCAGAACCACATGGGGTTTGTCAGTCATGCATGCATCATTAGACGTAGCGCTCGCGGAGGGTGAACGCAGAGGACAGTGCCGGTGCTAACCTTGTTGAAGGTCATTAGTGAGCTGACTGTAGAATTGAGCTTCACTGTCTCTGTCTCATCAGGAATCTGCTCCATAACTGATTCAACTGGATGCCTCGTTGAGCCCAGTGTTTGAAATGTAAGTTGAGCAATTACAGGCTAAAGGAGCCCAGTCAGATCTGATACCTACAGCAGCTAGCGCTGGGATTCATCGCTTCTTTTAAACGGGATGCATTTAACAGTCAAATGGGCCTTTTCAACCTATTTTGGAAGAGTTTGAAATCAGACTTCGCTGATATCAGTTCGACAATATATTTGCCTATTTATCAAGTGGAATGGGATTTCCAATGAGAGGAATCTTAAACTTGATTTTAATGTGGTCAGGTGGTTTAAAAAATAGGGATTTAAAACTAAAAAAGTTATTACATTTTAAAGAAAGATTATGAATGCAAAATTTGCTTTGTGAGTTGATCAATTATTCACAGTAAGGAGCATAGGGTAATTAATCATGGTAAGTTTTGATTTCGTGTTAACTTTAATTTCAAGTGTCAAGTTTGGATCTTTTGTCATTTTAATTGCTTGGGGACGCTAAACAGTCAACAGTTTGCATAATATTCATAAATCCAATTCTTAATTAATGTTATTGTCACTTTGCATTGTGCTTATGAACAGGCCGCCTTTAACCATGGTAAAATCCATGAACAATTCACCCCATCTGTGATGCGCGTTCGTGACTCAAAATGAACAAATCTTTTCCCGAGTCAATTCGTTCATTTCGTTCGTTGAATGAACCAAATGACACGAAAAAAGAGTTCAAACAGGAGAGTCATGAACGCGCATCACAGAACAGAGCAAGGCGACCATTTGAGCTTATAAACTTTGTTATTATTTATTTTATTTTTTAAATGAGTGATCGTTTCGCTTGATAAGACCCTTATTCATCGTCTGGAATCGTTTAAAGCCCTTTGAACAGTTTGTAGTTTGCACTGAAACTGTCTTTTGGACCTTGAACTGTTTGGTTCCCATTGAAGTCCATTATATGGAGAAAAATCCTGGAATGTTTTCATCAAAAACCTTAATTTCTTTTCGACTGAAGAAAGAAAGACATGGACATCTTGGATGACATGGGGGTGAGTAAATTATCAGCAAAAGCTTTTTTTTTTTTTTTAAGTGAAAAAAAACCCTTTAACCTGAAAAATAAATAAAAAAAAGTTTTGTTTTGCATAGCACAGGCTAATGTGCTAACTTCATGCCCAGAAGACCATCGCAGTGTGCTTGGCGACTGTCTAACCGACTGCGGATAAAAGTCGATGCATTCAACGGCCAAGGTTATCACTTTTCTAAAAGAGGTGTTGGAAACCTTCATAGTTCATAGTCATGGTCTTCAATCCATACTCATCTGCACAGTCCTAGAAGAATAACCTCCCTGCTTTAAAACAACCACGTATCTTATCTGTCTTTCTGAGTGCCTCCGGATAGCAGGTCAGAAAATGTCAATTTCTCATCAAGACAACGGCGCTCGCCGCGTGTTTTCTTACTCACAATGTGGACAATTAAGGGGAGGCAGAGTCTCTGCATAACTGATTCGCAGGTTATTATGCGACCGCCCGCTGGCATAGATCAGGGCTTCAGTCAGATAACAGGCCCGGCTGATAGCCGCAGTGTCAATATGCCAAAGAACAGCATTTGAATGTGATCTGTTGTGCCTATTTGCCTGGACGGGGTGATCTGTAGCCAGATAACTCGAGCGTTTACCTGCTGAGGACACTGCACGGGGGCCTATCGGTGTCTCCTACAATTAGCACAATGAACAAACTGGACAATAGTCTTTATACGGGCCCGGAGAATGAAATCGCCTGTTCTACCCTTAAATAGCTTCTTTTATCTGCCGAAGAAATTGCTTCAGAGAAAATCTAAATTCTATCAGAGGTAATAAAACATCCCCCAATCAGATTAGGGATCGATTTTTGGTCGCCTGCCATTCGGGCAAACGTCCGCTGCTGGAGACGGCTGTACGTGCGCATCTGTTTCTTCACCAGTATATCAATCTTGTGTAACCAAATAAAACAACAACAAACAGTTACATTATAAATGTATGAAGGAGCATTCATCATCCTCCAAAGCAACTGATGGCCATTGAAAGTACCGCGAATGCAGATCATCCAGCGCCCGCTGTGGGAATACGCTAATGTCCGATGTTTTGCTTCAACTGCGGTGCGGAACGATTCAACTATAAGCTTTATGGAGTTAGAAATAATTATTCTGTGCTCCATCACCAGTCGTAAAGACATGAAGTCAGGGCCGCTGAAGCAATTACGGCGGGCAGCTGCCGAGCTGAAGCGCGACGCTGTCGTACGGTCCAGTCCTGCCGCATGTTTTCCCAGTATTAAATAAATGCGAGGACAGAGCCTTCCTCCTGTGTTCTGTTGCGTCTTCATCAAAGAGTGGCCCCTGGTCGGCCCCTGCTCGGCCCTCACCTCACTCAATCACACAGAAAGCCTCTTTATTACGACGGCCTAATGGCCATCCTCTGCCATAGTTTTTAATGTGAGCATTAACTATTTATAAAACCCGAGTCAATAATCCTTCATAACCTCAGTCTGGTGGAGACGGCCACTCGTTCATTTACTGCGGCCCGTGTGCTCTCAAATAAAGGCAAAGGTCACGAGGTCACGCAATCAAAACTAGGCAAGGCAGGCAGGCATCTGTTGTCATTATTATTAGGACAATTAGTTTAGCAGTCACTGTGATTTTGATCAAAGCATGACAATTTTGACATGAAGTAGTGCTTTCATTATTACTATTTTTTTTTTTTTTCAAAAAACAAAGGGCTTAAAGGTGATGTCTCCTTGTTTGGGCTATATTCGAATCGCTAATATTAATATCACTATCCTCTGTGGAGTCCCATAATACACCGTAACAAGTTCAGTAATTAAAATAAAATAATAGAAATAATTTATAATAATAAATATAAATGAATAATAGTGGTGAAAAAAAAAAAAAACACACGTTTACTTAGTTTGTGGGGACTCTCCATAGATGTAATGGTTTATATACTGTACAAACCGTATATTCTTTCCCTTTACACTAACCCTAAACTTAAACCTATGGGTATGACAGAAAACTGTCTATATTTTTACATTAAAAAATAAAAAAACCTCTCGGTATTATTTTTTAAGAATGTTTCCTCATGGGGACATTCATTTACGTACCTATGGTGACGAGTCCCCATGAGTCTGTGTTCATTCAGGATGAAGACCCCACCGGGATAGAAAACACACACACACACACACACACACACACAAAATCCAATCATTTGATCAATTGATTTCCAACTGATTTTCATCTTTAAAAAAAAAAAAATCCTTATTTTGCATTTTAAAATGACTAGTGCTTTACTAGTGAAAAGAAAAGTTTTAGACTGAGAACAATTAACAACAGTTCGATTTTAATCTGATAAACCACCTAAAAAGGTGTTTTGATTCTGGTTTGCAAAAAAAATTGTCCTATTCAGAAAAAAAATTTGAATCAGAAGTGAATAAATTGAAATATAATGATATAGATATTTGCTGTCTGTCAGGCCCTACAGAGGGCATCGACAGTATATATAAATCATCAGTAATCAGTTAGTCAAAATAACATGTCACATAATTATCAAATATTTAAATTCATACAAAATTTAACAGAAAAAAAAAGACTTTAAATCTATTTTGCATTCACTCTTAGAAGAAAAGGTTCTAGAACCTTAAAAGGTTCTATCAGCGCTATGTCAATGCAGAAACCTTTTTAAGGGTTCAATAATAAGAACCCTTCAGGGTTCTTTGTAACCAGGAAAAAAGTTCTATTCCCCTTTTTTCCAAAGTTCCAAAGTTCCAACCCCCTTTTTAGCATAAAAGGTTCTTTGGAATTGAGTAAAGAACCCTTTGCTTTATATATAGAACCCCAAATTAACCTTTTTTTTTCCACACACTTAAATATGGCACTTCAAGATTTTTGTGGTCAAACATGAAAGTATTTTAAATTGTTTACGGTATTTTTACCTACAGTAACATCACATTTTGTTTTCAAATGAATGAAAGTCACAGGTTTGCTGAAGTGTTTGCTATGGTCAGCTGTATTTCCTAAAATTGGGCATTTCATAAAGACTTCACAGATTTTAAACACAATAGCCTGGAGATAAGCGTTTGAAAACTGCAGCCACAACTAGACAACTTGAAGATGAAAAGCCCTTGACCTCTTGTAATCGTGTGTCATGGACTGTTCCCTGTTAGCGAACCCCAGTCAGCTTGTAAATTCCTGTGCTCTCAACTCTGTCTGCAGCTAATGTCTTATGAGTAACACCATGACACAAGGCCAACTGCAGCAACACAACAGACCTTCATCTCGTCTGTGCCTTTCTTCTTGCCCACTTAGTTTCAGACACTGATATCGGCCCCCTCACATTCCGGCTCCATGGCACAATCTTTGTTTATGCAGGCCCAATTGTCGGTACCCATGGTGATCTTCATGCCCATCGGAGGCAACTCTCTCCCGGACACCCGACACCAGCTGTTCCTACGGCCCACTGTAGACACAACTCTCACAGCTCCAGACAGACCACTCATAATCACTCATAATGCACATACTGAACGACTGAAACCTAAAAAGAACATATACGCAGATGTGAAACTGGCAAATTAAGATTGTATACGCATTTTTGCACAGGCACATGTTCACTTAAAGGGATAGTTCATCACTTACCCTCATGTCATTTAAAAAGAAAACTTACAGTGACCAGGCGCTGTCAAATTTGGAATTCAAAATCTACTATTATTTTGATTGCCTTGAACTGAATTGGTGTTTAACTCTTTCCCCGCCAAACACGGAATTTTCCGGGTTTAATGAAAAAACGCATCCCCGCCAAACACGGAATTTTCCGGGTATCCGTGTTTTAGGTGGTATACGGTAAGGAAGACCCGCGCGCATGTTCTGAATGAGTGCGCAACTCTTTGATCAGAGAAACAGATTGCAATCGTCTCAAACAGTGGAGTACTGAGAATGTATCAGACAGACAATGCAGAGGTATATGGCTGAAGTACTGAAGGTTAATGGACTCGGAGTCCGATCACTCTTTATTTGATAATTCTGAATCTGATCGGGACGAAGTAGTCAGTGAGAGAGATGCACATGTTGTCACAGAAAGTTCTAGCCATGGACGTGCCGCAGATAGATCGTATAATATTATGACACTATAATATTTATGTGTGTGTGCAGGCATTTATGTGTGGCTGTCTAAATATGAAGGTGTAATTGTCAAATTATTTCTCTCTTTGTGCACATTTACCACATTGTAATATGTATTTGTGTGTGTGTGTGTGTGTGTGTCTAGGCCTGTTTATTGTAATTCCAATTATTCATTATTCACAGGTAGAACACAGAGAGGCAGAGGCAGAAGTTTTATTGCAAAAGTTACATTTCCCTTACATCCTGGGAAATTTGATATATTTTACATTTATTTATGTTTTTAATTTATTTTGGAAAGTTTTATATATAAAGGAAACAACATCTGAATGTATTCTGCTTTTAAATGCCCTTGTTTGATAAAAATACCTTTTTCTCAGTTTTTTGTCCAAAATGTTGTGTTTTTGACAAAACCTACCTCTGTTCAAGAGGCAATAAAAAAAGAACAAATGAAGATAAAATAAAAACGTTTTTTTTGCCTAAAAGCAGAGGCTCAGATCTTTATTTTTATATACATCATCTTCATATATTCATGGCAGAAAATATTCAGCGGGGCATTAAAATTTAGCGAAAATCGTCAAAAACCCTGGCGGTGGCTGGCAACTTTTTTTTAAAACGCTGGCGGGGAAAGAGTTAAAGGTGCAGTGTGTGATTTTTAGCGACATCTAGTGGTTCGGTTGCGAGATGTACTAAGGGCTCAGCCCACTGCTCACCCCTCCCTTTCGAAGAAGCTACGTTGGCTAAAACATGACAAACAAATCGTCGTCTGAGACAGCAGAGAATAGCCAAAGTAAGCCAAGAGTATGGGCAGGGCGATTTGGCCTAAAAATAAAATCTGATTTTTACCCGTAACGCCAAAGATGGCGGTTGTCTGTTCATGCCCCGCCCCTTCCGCTGGAAAGCCAATCGTCTGCTTTTAACAGTCAAGCCGGGAAACATTTATCTCCACATAGCAAAGCCATAACACTCAGAGGAAGAAGAACTACATGAAACAATCCAACTACATATTTTACACCATTGACAAGGCAAAAGTCACGACTCGCTAGCTTCTAGCTTTCTGCGGCTTCTCTTTAAGGTAGTGACGAAACACTCTGTAGCGTTGTGTGTTCGCGTTCGGCTACGGTAGAAACATGACGTCACAATATGTCGACCTTCATAGAAGGGGATTGCAGTGGTTATGTAAATAAATGTCCCATTCTAAGGTAATAAAACATTACGGTTTATTAAGTGAGTTCTTTATACACCACTGAAAACATTATATGGATGTCATATTGTATTTCTTTAAATAAAATTTACACATTGCAATGTTAGTTTAGGGCTAGGTAGGGCTTGTTGAATAAGTTGACATACTTATTAAGTTATAGTCAGAATGTCTGTTGAGGATCATCAAAATAAAGTGTTAGCAGATATTATACACTCAACTAATACTCTAATGACTGCTTTTTGACATATAGTAGCTTACTATGTATTTTTATATTTGTAAATGTAGTACAGTAAAACTGTAAAAAAGTAAAACTGCAACTTTTTTTAATAATTAAAATAACTAAACTCTAAAAAAAGTGCGAAATATGGTCCCTTTAATCGATTAATTTGTATAATCTTGACATTTGTGATGGGAAAGAGCCCATTTAAAACTATATTTACAATACGCACGTGTTTATTGGATCTTGGCATATGAAACAACAGTTTGTCATTGCAGATCTGGTCTTGTTAATCAGAGATCAGCACACCTCCAAACGCTCTTGTCCTTCACAGCTGCAGGTGATTGATCTTCAGCGCTCTATAGTTGAGCGGGTCTCGTGGATAATTGGATGGATGATATGATTCATTAGGTTAATCAATTGAGCAATCGTTGTGTAAATCACTGGGGCTCGTGATTCATTGCAATCGATTCCTTGACAAACACAAGCTTTGATAGATAAAACGAAATAAAAGACACCTTTTCACACCCCTCACATACTCCGTATTGAAAACGTTTATATCACTATGTTAGATTATGACTATGCAACAATACTCGGGTAGATCTGGCCTTTAAACGATGCTCGATTGCTACTAAGAGGCCCAAAGTGTGGCAAGAAAATGTTCAATACACAATTACAACCGCGTGAACCGTTGATACGAGGCAGGACAGATCCATGCTTTCATGTTGTTTATGTCAAAGTTTGACCCTTCCATCTGAATTTCTCAGCAGAAATCGACTCATCAGACCAACTTTTTTCCTGTTCTTGTGCATTCAGAAATGCTCTTCTACATGCCTCTGTTGTAACGAGTGGTTATTTGACAAACTATCAGCTCAAACCAGTCTGGCCATTCTTCTCTGATATTTTCGCACACAGAATGGCAGTAAAAAAATTGGCAACAGTCAGTCAGATCTAACTGTGGTAGAGCACCAAGCCTCACATCTTAACCATTCAGTCCAGACTGCATCTACACCAGCCTGAATTCAGTGACATCTGATCTGTGCTTCTCTTTTTTCCACAGCACTGTGAGAAAGAGGCTTATCCAACTCTCTCTCTCTCTCTTCCTGAATAAATATCTGTGGCTCTCCCTCACTGGGGCTGAAGGGACATTTAGAAAACTTACCGGCTTAGACTCTGACTCTCTCCCTCTCTCTCTGATTCATTGAGTCGAGTTCAGATAGTAAGTCATAGTGCAGATAACCACGGGGGCTTAAAGACCTGAAAAAGAGGGAATCCTGAGATGCTTAGCCGAATATAAATGCTAAAGTGACAATGAATCACAATGGGGAGATTAACCTTTAAGACCGGATCTCGTCTCGGAGTGCAGTGTAGTGGCTTACTGTACTGAAAGCTGGCCAGATTCCCGCTGTACTTAGATAACTGCGCTAGGCTATGCTACACCGCCTCTAGGCCATTGACTGGGTTCAAACAGTCAAATGTTTCGGTCAAACTGGGTCTTTCTACTTATTTAAAGGGTGAGTTGACAAAAAAGTAAAGACTGCCATGTCCTTACACTCATATCACACATTTTTTCCCACATGGAACACAAGCATTCTGGCAATCTTTTCCACTTTTAACCAAAGCAGCTGGTGATAGTGTCTGTCAAACGAGGATTAAAAACGTTTTGGTGAATATATAGTTTTCTATTAAAAAAAAACCCCAAAACTTTTGCTGATAATTTACTCACCCCCATGTCATACAAGATCTCTTTCTTTCTTCAGTCGAAAAGAAATTAAGGTTTTTGATGAAAACATTCCAGGATTTTCTCCATATAAATGGACTTCAATGGGAACCAAACGGTTCAAGGTCCAAATGAGAGTTTCAGTGCATCTTCAAAGGGCTTTAAACGACACCAGACGATGAATAAGGGTTCCACATTACATTACATTAATATGCAAGCGAGTTAGTAGTATTTATTTTTATACCGTGTATTCTCCGTGTAAATTCGTGCACCGAACCGTGACGCCCGTACCGTTTCGGTTCAATGCGAATACATGTACCGTTCCACCCCTGGTAAGCATAAGAGTCTTCTTTCAAATTCGTATAACCTTTGATATTTATTTATATGTAATATGCAAAACAAAGTTTTAGGCCAAATTATCAAACTGAAACTCATAAAACTACATCTTCTACGAAAACAGTTTTATACTTGTAAAGAAAGGATGAGATGTATAATATTGTTGATAAGATGGGAAACAGTTTGATGAACTAAAGCGAATAAGGGGGGGGGGGGGGTACAGTACGTGTTTGGCGTGACATTAGAGCGGGTAAAAGATGACAGCGTTTCGATTTTTGGGTGAACCCTCTCTTTAATCATCTTGCTGTTCAGCACAAAGACACGCTGAGCCAGACAGCCCGTGATCGCTCTGTTGATGTTTGTAACATCATAGGACACACTTTTTTTTTTTATCTTTACACAGTTGTGCTATGGTTGTGATTTCTCCCTGTCGAAACAGGTGTGGATTGTTTGACTACAGTTTACGACTAATCTCTATCTTGCTGACTGCGCGTAATCTCTGGTCCAGATCACCACCCAAGCACGGCGAGACTGCGGCGCGGTAACTGCTCGCGTTTACACCGCTTGACGCTCGTCTGGTCAGGATACCACCCTGCAGAGTTTCCCCCTGTGCTGCCACACTGCCGTAAGAGGCTCATGTTCAGCTGTCTGCCGAGACTGGGAGACTGCGGGTGACTTTGTAGTCGAGGACAGATGGTGAATGAGCACTAGTGTTGGAGCAATACAACTTGTTTGTGCTGAGTCTGTGAAAAACATGACATCAAGGCCTGTCTTTCTTTACCTAAGCTTGTAGTGATGAATAATGTGAAAGCACGCGGCCGGTTTAAGTCGTCCTGAGGCCGGGTTTTTGGTTTTCGTGTTCTGAGCAAACAGGAATCGAATACATGAACGCATACATGCATTAGCTGTGCACTTCTGTACACACTGGAAGTGTTTGTAACCTCATGAAAGCGGTTATATGGGTAATTATGATTATAAAGCCACACAGATATTCAATAGATATGCGAGTATGAATGTTTGTTGGCAAACATTCAAACCCCTGCTTTGGCTGATCAATTCACAAGTGGACGATGCTAAATACAGGGGTCTAAAATGTTTTGAGCTTGTCCACTTTTGACCACTTCGGTCCTGTTTACACCTGGTATTAAGAAGCGTTTTGGTCGATCGGATTACAAGTAGAAGAAGGAGACACATTCACATTTACACTTGGTGTTTTAATCCGTCTCTTTTGTCCGCTTTCAACCACTTCTGTCCTGATTTCTTCGAGGGGAGGGTTTGTAGGAAAGAAATATAAGGTGAACGGCAGCTTTCGTTTCTGCTCTGACAGCCGCAAGTAGACAAGCTCAAAATGTTTTAGACTCCGTTTACCCCGTTTAGTGTCGTCCACTTCCCAGTAGTTAATAATCCTCACTAGGGCCCTATGATTTCAGAGATCACGGAATCGAGGACGGAATTGCGGAATTGGCAAATTAACACGGAATCTAGCGTTGACGCGGAATTTCACATATTTGGTTTTAAATTCTGTTTTTGTGTGGGAGAAGAATGTATGTCTGGTGAAAATGCACACCGGGGGGAAGGAAACCTGGGCGACAAAAATTAAAAAATGAAAACATAAAAAAATTAAATAAAAAAATTAAAAAAAACGGAATTTGGGAAAGAAAAAAAAATGGATTTCATAGGGCCCTACCTCACCTATTTTTAGATTTCATTTATTTATTTATTCAACAAATGTAAGCCAGTAAACATTAAATAGATCAAAAGTGATATAGTAAAAGCATTTACAATGTTACAAAATATTTTTATTTCAAATAAATGCTGTTCTTTTGAACATTCAATTAATCAAATAATTCTACAAAATATTCCGCAAAAATATGAAACAGCATGAAAACATTCATAATAATCAGAAATGTTTCTTGAGCAGCAAATGAGCATATTAGAGTGATTTCTGAAAGATTATGTGACTGAAGACTGTAGTAATGATGCTGAAAATTCAGCTTTGATCACTGGAATAAATTACATTTTGAAAGTGTTTTAAATTAGAAAACAGCTATTTGAAATAGTAATAATATTGCACGATACATTTAAGTAAATGCATCCTTGATGAGCTTAAGATACATTTAAAACCTAAAAAAATTATAATACTGGACGTAATGGGTGGAACTTGATCTAGTTATGTTTAGGGATAGGGTTGTGTGTAGGGTTAGGGTGTGGTTTGACCTTCAAGCTCCACCCATTACGTCCAGAGAGGGGGAGTTGGACATCAAACTCCACCCATTTCTTCTGAAATTGTGTTTAAATGATAAAATGATGACATGTGAAATAAACAAAATGAAACTATTGGCTCTGCAGTGAGGAGCCTCTCCTCCAATTTGACTTCCTAACAATAAAAACACACACACACACACACAAAAAAAGAAAAACACATAACATACAGTCATTGTTCATAGCTCCAAATGAAGTGCACTGAACTCTGAATTGGAGTGAGGCGACGTCCATTAAAACATGTAAATAAACTACAAAACATCACCAAGGACGGCAACTTCCCAAAGTCCCACCGAGGTCCTGATGATTTGACAGAATCAAGGACAGCCGCCCGACAGCAATGTCGAACGCGTTTTGATTGGCACAAAGATATTTATGACACACGCCTTGAATTCAAAGGCGTCATGGGAACAAAGGCAGCTGAACACCTTTGTGTTAATGTATCAACATCATACCTGTCATTGCCTATGATATGATTTAGCCATGAAAGCGGCACAACTTGATTGACTTGCATAAGGACATTGTTTTTGTAGGGAAAACAAAATCAGGGTTAACCGACTATTATGAATAACCAGTATTCAGATCTGTCACACCGTCACAGGATAAATGAACAGTGATTATCTCATACGAGAAGGGAAAACTGTGTTCTTGCTGTTCTTTTATGATGATTTTTATTGATCCATCCGCTGTGACAGCCAGCACGGGCATCTAGCATTTCTTGTAAAATGCATACATTGTGATTTGCCATGAACAATATATTGTTTATTTTCTTAATATATCAAAGACACAGAACACCACAGGCTGTGAATTAGTTTTAATGAAATATAATCTATAAATAGCGGCATTTTGTGGCAAAGGTGCTTTTATCAGACGTGTTCAGCTGCCATTGTTGAGGAAAGAATCATTTAGTTTGTCATTATTCATGTGACTATAAATGTTGAATTGAGTTCAGAGGTGGCCTGTCAGAACTGTGCATCTGTCATTTATAAAACTGGTAAAAAATATGTATATAATTGGCATTGGCACACATTCCTTTGTCTTTCTATCAAACAGATCCTTTTTTTTTTCAGATCCAGGAAAAAGTGATTGAGAGAGAAAAAGAGAGAGAGAGAGAGAGGGAGCCTTTTTCCTCATCTCCACAGGGAGTGAAGAGAAATACTGGATCTACAGTGTCTGGGTCAGTAGATCTGCCTGAAGTCACAGAGATGGAAAATGACCTTCTGACCTTCAAACATACACACACACCAGTAAGTCAGTCAGAGCTGCATTTTACCAAGTATAATCTATATACTGTATATATTTATATTCTATAGTAATGCATTTGAATGTATGTTTTTTTAAACTGGTTATATTTAATGGCAAGGTGTCTTTTAAATTCTGTATTTATTTAAATTAATTCGTTTAAAAACTTACAATTTGAGTAAGTTGAGATACTCTTATATTTTTATTAATATTTTGAATTAGTTTTTATCTATATTTTCCATTTAAATGTAAAGCAATATATATATATATATATATATATATATATATATATATATATATATATAATTAATACAAATAATTCTTGAATATATACACATGCATGCATAAGTATTTACACAGCACACACACATATATTATGTAAACACAAACTTTTATTTTGCATGCCACTGATCGCAATTAATCTTCGCATTTATGCCTCAATATATATATATACCGGTGTATATATATATATATATATATATATATATATATATATATATATATATATATATGTCACATGTATTTGTAGTGACCTCTCTAAACCTCTGTTAATAAATAAACTAATGTATGCTCTAAAAATCCTGGGTTGTTTTAACCCAACTTTGGGTCAAACACGGACAAAACCCAAACGTTGGGTTAAAAATGTAGTTAAAAAAATGTAACCCAATGGCTGGGTTTGTTCATATTTGACCCAAATTTGGGTTAAAACAACCCAGCAATTTTTAGAGTGATAAACAGTTGTTGAAAAAAAAAATTTCATTTATATATGGAAACTTAAAAAAGCAGGAAAATATTTTTTACTTAGCAACAATGACATGGAGAAGATATTCAGACAACTAAAGTACCACACACACACACAACAACAACAAAAAAAACAACAGTTTTCCTTTCTTTAGCAAGAAATCTGAGTGAAACAAAGCAGTAAAGCACAATGGTGACCCATTACGGATCAGACCTGCAGTTTCCCAACTGGAGGGTCTGCCACCTCTCTGCCGCCCATCCTGTATTCCCGCTTTAATTGTGCCACTTGAGAAATTTACGTGCCTGTGAATATGGCATGAATCTCACGCTTATTGCAGTATCATTAGCAGGCACATTTAAGCAACATCTGTGTGCTATAGAGCTAATTGAAGTACCACAGCGTCAGCTGTAAATCCACGGGAAGATGGCAGATCGAGCTCGGCACTGCTGAGCTAGCCGCTAACAGTCAGCCTGTTCCTGCAATCTGCCACGTACCAGCCTGGCACACATACACACACATGCACAAGCTAAAACACACACACGCAGACACTCGTGCAACGTCCAAAACATACAGAGACAGGGGTTAATGATCCTATTAGACACCTTGTTGCACCAATTTAGTCAATTCAACTGTCTCGATCTGTTATGTTTATGAAAATAGATAGAAGCTTGTGTATACTTACTTAATATTTAATATATATATAACGATTAAGTTTGCAATTAATAAGTATTCAAATCATTGAGAATTAATTGAGAATTAATAATTAAATGTTTTTGAAAGTCTCATGCTCTTATGCTTTTTTTTTATGTTTTATGCTTGTCTTATGTTTTTTTTTTTTTTTTTTTTGATATATTTTAAAATGTGATTTATTCCTGTGATGGAATAAAAGAAGCAAAAACTGTTTTGAGCACTAATAATAACAATATTTTTTTTTTTTTTTTTTTTAGCAGCCAATCAGCATATTAGAATGATTTCTGAAGGATCATGTGACACTAAAGACTAGTAATGATGCTTGAAATTCAGCATTTATTTAGGATTTACAGCATTTAAATCCTTCATTACATTTCTATATATAAAAGAGGAAAATAACTATTTTATGTTATAATTATATTTACCAATATCATTGTTTTCACTGTATTTTTTGATCACGTAAATGCAACTTTAATGAGTATAAGAGACATTAAACAGAAAAACATTAAACAGTCAAACTATTGACCAGTAGTGTGTTTGTTTACTTATAATAATAATAATAATAACAATAATACTGTATCTTTTTATATACCAACTAAGCTGCATAATACCAACTAAATTAGTTGGTTGCGTCATTATCATTACTTTTTTAATATTATATATTGTCATTTAGCTGGTACAATAGGTCAAAGAATGTTCCATAGGTACAATAGAAACATATTCATTAAGTGAAGTCACACAAAATTATGCCTGACCCTTCAAGAATGAATGGATGCATTTAAAAACAAACACACAAGCAATCAGATGTGTGTTGAAGAGGAGGAGTGTTTATGTATCCAGATTTCTGGACTTCATTGTGGAGTTGGCTGTGCTTTGCCTCCTTGTTAACAGTAAAATAAATACTCCAGCTCCCCACCACCAACTACCAAAACCACCAATTAGTAAAAACAGGGTTTGTGTAGCACGAGGGGGGTGTTTCGCTGCAGTCTACTCACTGGGTGGTATGGATCTTTTAGCTATTGAAAATCAATAGTCACATGACAGGCATGGGGGTCAGAGGTCACGTAAATTAAGCACTTTAAGCTCTTGGCCTGCAGTAGCCTGACTCTCTGCTGAAATGATTGCCATCAGCCTGATGTCTAACAGCTTCTTTCACACTGGCTTTCTGATGAAACCCGATCCGTGGAGCATATGGGCTCTGCTCACTCAGACTGAGATGGACAGACATTTTCAGAGGCTGTTTCATGTTTCATAAAAGCATCTCACTGCCTTTTATTGTAATATAGTTTATATGGGTCATTCCTGGTATGCAGTATTATTTAAATTTTGCAGCTCTTAAAAAAAGTTTTTCTATATGTTCTAGTCAAGCTCAGGCACTTCAGTCAAGTCATCACAACCCGATTATTTACATAATGTCAAGAAAATTCACAGGATGCCTAATATATAAAGAGAGCGAGCTTACATAAAGGTGGCAGCTTGAGGAAAATTTTGAGATTTTAAACAAACCCAAAATGATGATATTATTTAACATATTTTATGTATATTTATATTTCTACGCGTCTTGTATGCTGATGCGTTGCGCACATCTGTAAATATTTCCGAATGCCTTCCAGTTGCTATATAAAAGTGGGCTTTGTCAATTTTTAACTCGGACATAAATATCGTAATGCCTGTCGGGCTCGGTTCGGTTACTTCCCTGTCGGACATGGGCTGGGCTTGGACGGAAAAATGCGGCCCGATCCGCAATCTAGTATGTATTGACTTATTTAACTCTGGGGAATATGGTGAATAAGAAAAAGTCTGAAAAAGTCGGCGTGCTCCTTTAAGAAAAGTTTATATATATATATATATATATATATATATATAGGCTGGAAAGAGAGGACAAGGACAAATCCTATAAAATAATCATAAATGAAAACACATTTCCCAAGAAAACATAAACCCAAACTATTTATTTTTATAAATCAAAATAGCATTTAAAATGAATGATGTGATTTCCATTGTTTTATTATGTACATTTTATCCAATATATTATTAAATAATTATTAAAATGTAATATATATATATATATATATATATATATATATATATATATACACAGTATATATACTGTATATATATATATATATATATATATATATACACTGTAAAAAATTAATTAACCTGGTTACCTTAGAATTTTAAGTTGATAGAACTGGAAAAAGTGAGTTAATGCAATGAAGGAGATTGATTTAATCACCAGAAACTCAAACTAATAAGTTATCTCAACTAAATAAATTGTTTAAGTTGATTTGACAAAAGAAAATAAAAATGTTGTGATAACAAATCTTGAAAATATTTTTTACAGTGAGATATATATATATATATATATAGCTTCTGAAAGAAATTTAACTTTATAATTTGGAACGGCTAGTGTTGCTGCTAATAGAAAGTGCCTTGTTTAGATATGAAACAAAATAGTTTTACAAGAAGACCACCGCCCCAACAGAACTCCTCCACCCGCCTGGATGTGCCAACAGCAGGTAATTGCTGTCTGGCTGATAGCCCTCTGAAATATGTCACTTATTGGAGCATGTGAATTTACAGGGCCGTGTTTAATAATCACCGGCAGCCGGTTTCTTCATTGGTGATAGTGAGTGATAACCAGCCTGCGGGCTCTAGAGAGTTCGCAAGCCAAAAGCCTGAGCTCTCCGGAGGAAAGCAAGCTCGGTACAGAACAATAAAGTGCATTTGTGAAGAAAACTGAAAATGCACATTTCGCATGTGATGCCCCCCTGGGTCGCAAATGTTTCTGATTAACAGGGAAAACGCAGGAAACAAACAAACAAAAAAACATTAAAACACATTCAAATAGTGTAATTTGTTTTGCCGCCGAAAAGGCCTGGAGAGGTCGAAATCAACGTTAGCTCGTACCCGAGTTCAGAGTTCAATCCTCCCTGTACACAAAACTCACATTTTAATTACAAGGTGCAGTGCACGTTCACGTACTGCAATGCATTGCAAACGTGAAATAACGGCGGAACGGGAAACATCTGGTCTCCCGAACATTGACCGGAGATGGAGAGGGAGTTATTCACTTCTAACGAAAGCCTGTTGAAATCACATACATTTTGAATAATGCTGAATCTCTTGGGCAGCTTATCGGGTGCTGAGTACATGTATTAGGGCTTAAGCAATATTACTTTATTAGAGCTTAGCTTGGCTAATATCTCTGCTCAATACAGATTTATATGGCTTGAGTGGTCAACAGTGGTTCAGCGTGCTCAGTAGGGATGCTCTTTAAAATTAATATTATAGATCAACCAAATTACGCCCAGAGCAGAGCGGCCCACTGCGTCCCAACAGTTTTAATATACGGCACGTTGCTCGGGATTGAAACTCTCTTCCTTCTGGAGCTGAAGATTTGTGGAAGCACAACTAAAACCTCAGGTCTGAGTGGCAAAGTTTTCCGTCGCATCCTCGCCGCTGCTAAAAAAACAATGCACGAGAATTGTGTCACCGATCGGAAATACAAAGAACGCGGTGCAACCCAATTCCCCGCTGGCGTTAATTGAACTGCACGTCATGTGCGCGTTTTCAAACAAGTTTGGGAGTGAAAACTCACAGAGAGCTGCCATATTGTTGTGAAATCTAGGCCACAGCATGTTCACGCTGCTGTGTTGACTGTATGTATGCCACTGAGAACGCACACCAAAGATCTCTCTGTATCTGCGCCAGGACGCATTCTGCCTTTCTACCCACAATGCAACGCTGCCACTAAAAATAACAAGGGAGACACTGCAGGAAGGGTCCCGGAGAGGAGCGAAGCTGGGTATGACCCAAAAGCTGCATGTCAGTTTTCCAGAGCAGCGCTCAGGGAAAGTATGAAATATGGAGTGATCTGATTGCTCTCAGAAGAGCAGGGAGCGACCCAGACCAGCCACAGACATTAGCCCGTGGGCATAACAGAGATACGCTGTATTTCAGCTATCCCAAAGCCTTGCTTTCTATGCTGAGAGAGAGGACAGCGAGAACGCAGAGCATGCGGTGTAATGTGCGAACCATAAGAGAAAGATCGCTGTAGGGACTTTCATTCTGCACCTACTAAACATTGCCTATTTGACCTCACCTGAGTTCAGATGATTCCATCATGCCAAAACAACCCCGAGAATTCAACCAATATACCAAAGTCGACTCGACAAAAAATATTAGTTATATAAACTAATCACCAATTCAGATATGTATTTAAAAAAGGAAGAATCAACTAAAAGTATATAACAAATATATTTTCTATTTAATATTTTTTATTAGGTAAGGTAAAAAAAAAAGTAAACAGAACATGAATAAACTAAACTGCATTAAACTAAGCTAAAAATTAGGGCTGTCAAACGATTAATCGTGATTAATCGCATCCAAAATAAAAGTTTTTGTTTACATAATGTATGTGGGTGCACTGTGTATAATTATTTTGTATGTATATATATATATATATATATATATATATAAATACACACACATGCATGTATATTTAAGAAAAAAATATTATTTATATCTAAAATATTTATATATAATAATCTATATACAGTATATACATAAAAATATTTCATAAATATATAAATGCATGTGTGTGTATTTATATATATAAAATAATTATACACAATGCACCCACGTATATTATGTAAACACAAACTTTTATTTTGGGTGTGATTAATCGTGATTAATCGTTTGACAGCCCTACTAAAAAGCCACTTCATAGCAATGAACAGTGTAACATGCATACCGTGAGCCTAATTTAGTTAGAAAATGACTAAAAAGAACCATAAATACGTGTTACATGATATAGTAATTTGACTTCACTGGCTTCAAACTTGTTGTTTTAAATGTTTCAGTGAATTCAAATTAAATTTAAGAGCATTTGAGGAGGAAATTCAATGACTTAAATGTCTGTATGTGACTTGGAATGGAATAAAAAAAAATAATAATAAAATGAAACGTGGACGAATAAATGACGACAGAATTTTTACTTTAACCCAGAAAGTTAAGTTTTGGGTAAAGCAGCCAATTTCTCAATTCAATGATATTTGAACAGGACACAAGTGCAGCGTTTCAGCGGTCCAGGATAAAAGTCGCTCGAGTGACGTCTCCTTATGAGAGTGTGCTGGTACTCACACAAGCTTTTGACTGTTGTCTTTCCTGGACGAGCAACGGGAGATCGTTTTTAATTGTCATGCATCATGGAAATTATGCAAGCCTCTTCAAAATAGTAATCGTTTTGACACCTTTTCAAGACACAACACTCGACTGAGCAAATGGGTTTGTGGATGTACTACACGGACTAATTTCTGATTTAGTTCATTTGGAATGCATGCACTCGCTCCATGTTGTGTTCCGTCTCTGTTTTTCAGCAGAAATAATTAGCCTCCTGAGAAATAAAGGTGTGTTCGCTTCACGCAGCCTGATTCTCCATCCTGGCGATAACTCACTCACACCTGACCACACTGTCTGTCTGTCTGTTTGTGCGTGCATGTGTGTGTGTGTGAGGATCGGACTTTTCAGAGGCATAAGAGCACCACTGAAAACTTTTTAAAGCATATCTGTCAGTAGCCAGGCGTCATCAATCAAACGCGCTGTCAAAGCAACACGTTCCTTTCAATTTTCGGCCCTCTGCTCAGCCAGAGAGCCAGGCCTCCCCCTGCGCTCCTCCAGCCCAGATTGGAGTTCTCCGTCTGGGGTGAGTTGGTGCTGATAGAGCCCAGACTCTCCGGCTGTCTGGCGCTGGTGCCACCCTGAAACCCCCACAAAACCGGCACTGAGGCCCCAAAACACATCCACATAAACCAGCTGCCCGAACCCCCGTCCAACACACAAACATAACAGGGGGCTGCTTTTCATCACACTCTCCCTTAACATTTACTTTCTAAATAAATGCTTTACAAGGGAACAAAAATATGAAGGAACAAAAACTAAAGCCTAAAACCACCTTTTCAACAAGACAAAGTGCTAGACAAATAAACCCGCAGTTTCACTGACATCAGCGTCAAGCTTCTACAGTCATCATTCAGATGGGTTTGAAGTTTCTTCCATTGAACAGACCAGGCTCTACATTCTGGGAACACACATTTTATTCTGTGCTGACATGTTATCAGAATTATCTGAAATTATATGATTACAACACAGAAATGGATCATGACAGAGCCCCAGCTCTATATTCATCAAAATACTGAACCAAGGAAGCACACCATATTAAAAATACATATAAAACAATAATGGTGTCCATAAGTCTAAATAAAATAATTTGTATAATGATTTTTTTTTAATCAAAAATGTTCATGCTAGATACAAAAGTTAAAATTAGATTTTTCAATTCTGGATTTTCAAGGTATCGTCTCTACCAAAGTTTTACTCTAGCTGCTCATATGTCACAACAGTTAACTGAGGTTTTGTTTTGAATCCTAGGTCCCTTTTTGGTCACCTTTTAATAAAAGCAATAAGTCACTTGAGCCCATGCTACAGTAATTTTATCCCAGTTAAAGCTGTGTATGGCAATCTGTAAGGCAAAATCCTTCTCATTGCTTTATTTTAGCAAACATGGGTATCACTACATCGCAAGAGTTGACAGATAGCCATTCCTGTTGAGCAAACAAATGGTTTCAGACACTGATGAAACCATTTATTCACATTAAATACATCTTGTCGCAATTAAAAATCTATACTCAGAAGTAGGACGATATCTGTGTGGGAAAAAAAAAAACATGGTATTTTGGATGAATTGTGTGTGTGTGTGTGTGTTGAGGTATCTCAGGCATGCTGGCGCGAGGGTAACCAGAGGCCAAAAATCTCAAATGTTAAACTCTAGTGGAGGTGAATGGTTGCACTTTATGTTGCCCAGGAAACAAAAAAATTGGAGCATAATGTGTGCATTGATCACCCATGTCTGTGTAAGTGAGCAGCGTAACCCAGAAATGTTTACTCAATGTCCAATGCATTTAGCTGAATATGAATGTGTTGAGAGCATTAAGCGAAATCCAATCAGACTTCATACTGTTCTGAATAGTAAAAAAAAAAAAAAGAATATTTGTGAATTTAGATACAGAGCAGACAGTGAACGAACGGCCAAGAGCAACCCAATAGGGAGGACAGTTTTACAGATCCAACTTCTGCCATAGATTTTCCTTCTAGAAGCGGCCAAATCTCAGAGTTTCCTCTGCAAGATTGGTGGATTTATTTAAATGTTGAGCACAATCCACTTGACTTGTAAAGCAAACGGATGTAAACGTTCACCAATCTCAAATTGCAATGTCTAAATGTGTAGCATTTTTAAATACCAAAGGTCTTTACCATTAAAGCATCCTGCAAGATTCACAGTTTAAAACATTATAAATAAACAATGCATTTATTTAATCAAGCTCCAAAAACAGCTTGTTTTGATATTGCTGGATCTGTGAAATCACAAGGACAAATACACTTGCATATGACTGCCTCCAGAGCAAGACATTGATCCATCATCGCATCACAGGTCCCGCCCACTGGCTGATATTTGCCTACACTTGATGTGGGCGTTGCATTGCGTCAAAAGCTTATACGTAGAACTCATTATAATCGCTGATGCTGTCTACACTGGATACAGTATACAGAAGCACATTCAGTTTCTGACATACTCCACACGCTTGAGTCTGTCGACAAATAGAAGAGTGGGAAAACGTTTGCTTTGACGCGTCCAGTTCAAACGGCTCATTTGAGTCTCTGTACAGACTTCAGAAGGATCCCAGCGTTGGAAACAAGTGGATGGTTTATTTTAATGGCCAGATCACGTCAGAGGATTATATGTTTGTTCGTAGTATTTTGTTTTAGTAAACGAGGCAAAAGTTTTTGTTGAAAGATGAAATAATTTTTCATGAACCTAAGCTTGGTCTTTCATGCCGACCAACTGAAAACGTGTCCAAAACCCCTCAAATAAACAACCAACAGATCAGTTTGTCCAGGCTGATATGCAACCCAGGCTGTGGGCACTCAGTACGCACTATGTGTAAACCTCACTCGCAGTCCTTCACAAGTAATATTATATTACTATGTAAAAAATGGTGTAATGTCAATTGAACACTAGAAGTGTCTATCATTAGAAGTGACCATAGAGTCAAAATAACTAAAATTATAATGTTGGTGAATTAAGGCAGGTCAAAAACTAAATGTAGTTAACCTGACAAAACTTTATCTAGTAGGAATGACTAAATTAATTTAAATTCATTCAACAAGATTACAACAAATTTTTTTTCAAACTAATTTGAATTTGTTGGAAAAATATAATTCAATTTCGTGGAAAACCTTTCCTTAATTTAATTAAGTTCGTTCAACAGATTTTTTTGAGTGTAGTCTGATTTAATATGTTTTCAAGCAGAGCCATAACAAGTACAACTGGTTTCCACCGAAGCAATCCAGCATTCTGAAGCACTTTAAACATAAATCTTGTGGTTGGCTAAAGGAAAACTCCACACACCACATGGCACACACTAGAACTACAACACCCATGTTTCTCACATATACTACAACAACTACTACATTGCTTGCAGAGCTTAAAAATGCAGCTAAGTTTATTGGAAAAAGTCAAACATTATGGTTCATATCTAAAAAGAGATAGTTTAAAGGTGCCTTCTGGAACTAAAAATCAAAAAATATTCCATATTCCATAACAGATGGGGGCAGTATACCTCCAGAAAATGTGTTGTGCCGCTGCCGCACGCACTCACGTCTTCAAACAACACAAACGGCCGCTGTTTTGCTCTCTTTCTCCACATATTATTCAAATAATTTGACATGATAGTAAAAGGTCGGAAGACCGCAGTTTCACGTGGAGCATTTGGAGATTTCTAGAGATCAGAGACTCAATGAACAACATCTCAACACTAAATGATGAAGACCGACTCATAGACGCCTGTCTCAAAAACAAGCTGTTGCATTTCGACGATATGGGAAAATAAAAGCCTGCAGGCTATTATTTTAAGTTTATGGTATTCGTTTTGTTCATATTACACTTTTATTGTTAGTTTGAATTAATTTGACAGACAGCATTCGCTGATGTTGATCAACCTAGCGAAATTCAGAGCTGCCAGCTCTCACGAATTCACCGTGAGACACATGCAATTAACACTTAGCAAGCAGGTTAGTTAAGCTCTCAGATTCTGTCAATTTTATTATGCAATTCAAACAATAAATACCGTTTTGGCGCTTGTACATGTTACACCACAGATCCCTAGCGCACGTGAACCGATCGTCTCTACTAGCTAATGGAAAAAGAACACGAACACTGTTGAAAGATACAGTATGCTACAACTTACCAAAATGTATTCCTCATGCATAATGTCGACCAATCATTTTTTGAACTCTTCCCTGAACTGAAACGTAGTAGTGGGCTGTATTTTCCACACGACTGACATCAGGTTCAAGTACACACACACACACACACACACACACACAGGCCGGCGCTAGCGCGACTCACTCGTGTACTGCAGTTTGGCTGGTGGTAATGTTGCCCGGCCGCATACCGCCTCCCATGGCCTGAACTGGTATTACGACACCTGCCGGGCCGGGGCTAGTAATTTAGCATGCTAATTTAGGTTTATATCTCGGCAGCACTATAACTTGTCAGTTTTTTAATTACATCATTGCACTTATTTCTTCTCATTCTTTTGATGCGTGTAGCTCATTTTTTGGATATTTTTACCTCAATTATTACATATGCCACCTTTAACCATGTTGTTCCAAACCGTTGTGTATTTATTTATTTTGCAGACAATGACATATAATCATTGTGGAGTAAAACAAATATATAAATATATATATATATATATATATATATATATATATATATACACATCTCAAAATATCTTCTTTTGTGCTCCACAAAGGAAATAAAGTCATAAGGGTTTGGAATGGCATAAGAGTTGGAGAAAATAATTACAAAATTAAATTTTTAAATGATCCATTTAACGCATTAAGTAACAGCACCTTGCACTCAAGAAATCAACAATGCCCACATCTCAACGTCATTCTGAACACCAGCTCAGAACGTGCATGAAAGGGGTCCGCAGAGATGCATTGTTACATTTTATCATTTGGTTTTAAAATTCACTCTAGGTGAGAATAGGCTGAACCTCTGTGTTAGAAAGTGAAACAGAGCGGGATGTCCAAGGGAAAAGTAGAAGTATTTCAGTCCCTGACCACAGATATCCTGCTCTTTCAGAAACAACTCAGCAGCCAGTCCTTTAGAATAAATAATTCATATCTTTGTATAGGGTGGGCAATGGCTGTAACATTAAATATTTCAAATGGAAAAACATAAGGAAATTCATGGTTGTGGATTTTGCGGGGTGCACTGAAAGTAGCCACATCTATAATCAGAAATATATTATTTATCGCAGGACATGACCAGCTATATTTTATTCAGCGGAAAAATATAACCGGTACAGGTTAGGCGAGTTAGTCTGCTCTGAGGAACACATGTGGCCTCTTTTCTTTTGAATTTAAACCAAGGGGCTTGAAGACACGCAATACATCGAGACATGTACTTCCTGCACCGGGCAGGAGTCAAACCCGCCAAAGAGAGAGAATAAAGCGAGCACTCGCAGCCGCATGACTGAAATACAAAATCACTAAAGAATAAAACAGTATTTTGACCCACAAACACAGATCAGAAACAGGCCAGCGAACAAAAAATAAATAAATAAAAAAAAGAAGAAGACGAAGCCGTTTCTCCCTCGGTCAAGGGCATCCGTTTCATTATAAAGGTAGCGGCGCCAAAACAAATATTATTTTTGAATCTTTCATTATCTTTCTCGCTGGAAAGAGGCTAAAACAGCATGGGTCTGTATTAGATGCGGCAGAGCCAGCTGCTGAGGCAGAGTGAACAGTCACTCAATGTCAGCGGTTCAAAGGCAGACAGGCAGAAGAGCGGGGAATTGGATAGGTCAGTGCAGACTAAAGGACAGGCCTATCTCTGAGAATCATTCTCCTCTGTCCGTCCATCTCTCTCCTCCTCTCCTGGAGTTCTGGGCGGTATCTGAGAGCCACACACCCTGTAGGTGGAGAGCCCAGCCAGGCGGGGGGCTAAGAGGCCAACGCGAGGTGACCATCAAAGACACGAGCACAAAGCCACAGAGCTGATCCACCAGCGTGACAGTCAACCGCAGCCCAGTCCTGCATGCCGTGTCCTGAGAGCAACTGGCTTGCAGGCCATGTGACCACATCCATTTGAGCATGTGAAACACAACAGCAAAATATTATTAACTCGTCACCTTTTTTTCTTTATTTCAAGTATAAAATTGAAACGATAAACATGAAATTAAATTGGATTATATTCAAAGCTGTTCTTAAATACATTAACCCTTGTAACACAGCTGAATATATATATATATATATATATATATATATATATATATACACACACACACACATTTACAACAAAAAAGAGACACATTTTAATGTTGGTGTCTTGCATCTGAGACATGTTCAATATATGTGAAAAAAAAAGAACTTTAACTTTAAGTGTCTATATAAACTTGTTAGAAGATGTAAATTATTAGACAGCTTCTATATTCGATTTGAATGTTCACATCACTTCAATTCAGATTATTATTCTAAACAATTTTTGAATGAATGTATTTCGTTTCTGCTGCGAATAAAGTTTGATTTCCTCTCCAAAACATTTACTTTAATTTTACTCACATTTGTTGCTTGGCAAGTGTTTATTTTGGACCCTGTCACCAAGTCTACTACATCTATAAATAAATGTATATTGTGATTATTATTGTAACATATTTGGGAACACTTTATTTTGCTGGTCCCATTTAGACAAATAATTTTGCAACTACATGTCAACTAACTCTCATTAAAATATTACTGTCTTGCTTAGACTTTATTGTATTGCTCCTCCAACAGACATTCTACTGATTATAAGTGCAACATGTCAACTTATTCTATTAAAACCACGTATAATATTAAGTCTAACTACAGTCTAAACTCTAATGAGAGTTAGTTGACATGTGCGTGCAATGTTACTTATAGTCAACAGAATATCTAAAGGGGACATGGAAATAAAGTGTGAAATTTTACAAAAGCAATAAGCCAATTGACCAATTCACAACACAATTAAAGCACTTTTTAAAAAAGATGTTGCCTTAATTTTTTTAAGTACTAACAACTAAGACATTTAAGCAATTTCAACTTAAATCATATTTAACTGACTTAAAAAAAAAAAAACTTGTACAACAAAAAAGTTCACATTTATTTTAATGAGTTAAAGCAATGTAAAGATATGTTGTCCTAACTTATTGATCATATACATTTTTTCCATGATGGGATTAGATTAAAATTGCACTTCTAGAAGTCACACACAGTGTGTATTTGTTGTTTGAAGCGTTACTGAACACACAAAGTATTACAGCTATTACATCAGCTGTAGTCGTAACGAACATGAAGATTTCATAATGGATGGAATAAGAACTTCTGAACTTTTCTGACTTATCTACTTTTAATGAGTGGAAGGCAATTGCTGAATTTAGCCAAAAATATGTGCAAATGCAACATTGCATGAACAAAGACAGAAGAGAAACACCATTCTAATGTTAGAAAACGTGTCAAGAATCTCAGCACAAAAGAACTCGTTCCACAGAGGGAGAGTTTTCAACAACGACAGACTTTAATGCAATTATAGTAAAGCATCCAAGTCTAGAAACACACTCCAGCCCCTCTCGTGGAGACGAGACATTCCCCTGAAGAATATCATCTGTGAATCCCACCCCCAAAAAAAGAGTGTTTAAAAAAGAAAGGTTGGAACGAGTCTTAAAATTACGGAGGGGGGGGGAGGTTGCAGCCCTTTTTCCCTGCAGCTCTGGTGGTGGTGTGTTAATTCTTACTCTCTCTCTCTCTCTCTTAAATCGAACCCCTTGAGGTTCCAGAGTTGCTGCACCTTTCATTAGTGTCGGCTCCAGTCTTGCTGTCCGGGCATCATTAGCAATCTCAGAAATCAGCGTCTGACGACGGGCCATTCTTCATCTACCTGTCCGCCTGCATGGCCACCAGCAACCCCCATCCTCCTCTCCTCCACCCCATCCACCCGTCCGCACTCACGCTGTATATATACATACAAATGTTCTGCGTGCACACCGGTGCGCAGAGGGGCGAGGAAAAAAACACACACACACGGCCACCAACGACCCCCTTTCTCTTTTTTCACTCCAACTCTCTCTCTCTCTCTCTCTTTTTGTGATGCTGACTTGCGGTGCGACAAAGACAATAATGTATTGTTATAACCGTAACTATGTATAATAACTCTGGGTACATGCACATTAGTGTAAGGGATAAAATAATAATAAATGCTAATAAAATAAATCTCTATTTATAAATATATTTTATTATTATTTAATTGTATCATTTAAATTATATATATAAATTAATTAATTATATTTTAATAATTAATACATTAATTTAGTGTATTATATTTATAAATACAGATTTATTTCATTTGCATTTATTGTTATTTTGTTATATATATAGACACATACTTTAAGGTAAATATTTTATCAGTATGTTTGATAACTAATATTTAAATTGAATAATATTTATGAATTAAATGCATCAATGTATACATTAACATTTAATGAATGAATCAATGAAATTAATAAAATAAATGAAATTAACCAATAGGTAAAAAAATAGAACTTATACATGTACATTTAATTTACATGTAATGTAAATATTAATTATTTGGTAAACCCTACATTATCGGGACAAAATGTTTTTGGTCCCAATGAGTAAAACAGCTTTTAAATCATACGAAGTGATGCTTTTTTTGAAAATGTAAAAATGCAGAAAGTTGTCTGTGATGGTAGGTTTAAGAGTAGTGTTAATCTAAGGGGATAGAATATGCAGGTTTTACAGTATAAAACTCATTATGTAAATGGAAAGTCTCCATAAAACATGAAAACACAAAATATGTGTGTGTGTGTGTGTGTGTGTGTGTGTGCTCACTTCCTCTTAACTGTACTGCCCTCTGTTGGATATCAAACAACACATGAGTGGAAGATATGAGAACATTTCCTCCTCGTGTTTAACCGAGTCTCTACACACACTGAGACATGTGTGTTTTTGTATTGCTTTTAGGCAGACGCTTAACATTTTAATTGCAATTGATTAAAATCCTGCTCTTCAGAACCAATCTGTAGTGTGCGGGATTGTTGTATAAATTAATTTCAGTGATATAAACTCAAGTGTTTTTAATGCAAATTATACAGCGCAAGCAATTACACTACTGATTGTTTACCATTATGTTGATACATGGTAAATCTTTAATTATTGAGAATAATCAGCTGTCATATTGTAAGCATTACCAGAGAAGTGTAATGTTTACACGAGGGTCGTCACAGTCTCAGCTCTGGTTTTCTGCTCTATAAAACATTCTTTCCTCCGCTCTCAGCACATGTATTAGACCAACATTTTTGCACACCTCATTATCTCATTGCGTTTCTGTTCAAATATTTGTTTTCGGATCGAGCCGTGCCGGTTAGCTTGAATTTGTCATTTCCTGTTCTCAGAGTTTGGGCGATCTGCCCTCGGCCTCGTAACATATAAACACACCGCACCTCTGCTGACATCACCGCGTAACACGAGTCAAGACTCCGAGCTCAGAAAGTTAACAAGAAATCCCTCCAAACCATAAAGAATAATTAGAGTAGAGCAAAAACACATGATGATTTCAGAGCAACAGACCACAGACACTGCGGATCTACCGTCCTCGCCAAACAGATCCACCCCGTACACGACGCGTTTATATAATACAGTTAAACATTTGAAATGTCCCAGTGATTGGCATGCAGCTTTAATGGCTCTTTCGCTACATTACATATCCTCTGCCAAGCTTAGTTTAACTGAGGCAGCATTTTACAAGTGTGGGTTTGCTAAACTTGTTTCCACATTTTTACAAGGTCATTAACTCATGTAATGAACTCTAAATGCACTGCAAACAACACTTGATTAGAAACACAAGCATGCAGTGCATTTCTGTATTTAATTTAAGCATTATGTCAATGAGTTATGACATCTGTTTTTCGCTTAGGGTCGCGCATGTGTGTGCATTTTGGGTTTGCACGGAGAGCCGTTCGCGTTCTTTTCCACCCGCAAACACATTAACGTCCTGGACTGGATATTGTCCTTCAACACAACAGATGCTTCCTTAAAGGGCCGGCTCTTTTGGGGCAGAGTTTGGCCCCGCTACAGACCCCTTCCCCCACCGTCCCTTTAAATCATGCTTTCATGGACATTAAAAATAGAACAAATCTGAACAGAGAAACAGAACAAATGCAGAAACAGACAGTGTAGAATGAAGCATTCGGTTGATGCTAAAAGCATCTAAAAACACAAGCAGGGGTCATGTGATATCACTCCCTCGCCACACGCAGTTTATTTTATTTTTTATTTATTTAAATAAAGCACTGCAACTACCTAGATTATACATTTTTAGTCTTTTGCAATGCCATTTTATCAGACTCGTTCTGGTCCTTAGGCTGTTTTCTACAGAACCTTTCAAACTTTAATACTTCTAATATGTTAATGGCATCTGTCTAAACTCACGCTTTCATCAGGGCTCAGTTGCTAAACACTTCATTTTTTTAAGGCAAGCTTTTGCACTGATATTTTTTTAGTAAATTTCACACATAGAAGGAAGTAAACTATGCTTAACTAAGTTAAGTGAGAGTAACATAAGAAATTAAGTGGCTAATTAAAGGTTAAGATCTATTTAATTGAATTTTTCTTCATAAAACATTTCACGCAAACAATATAACATTAAATTAGACCACACTTTTTAAGTATATGATTTGCTCAGAAAAGTTTAAGCAATCAATAGTGTGTCACTGTATCTTCATTTGTGAACGCAGACCTCAATACTTGGTAGACAATACACAATGACGGTAACATTTGATGGATCGTTTTTTGTGTTTGAATGTGTCATTTTTAAGTAGGAAATGAACTCCAAATGTAACAAAATGGTAAGTTACTAATCCTAACAACAAAAACAATGATAAAACTGTGTAAATACATATGGAAAACAGTGAAAAAATAAACCTCATTAATTATTCATGGCCCAGTGCATGATGGGAACACCAGTTTTAGAAAAGTTATTTTACTTAATTGTATAATGTTGATATTTACGCTTTCATTTCTACATGATTGAATTGAGTACTACTATAGATTTACTTTTTTTTATTCTAGCCTGAACTACCTTTTTTCATGTAAATTACATCGTTTTTTTTTTGTTGTTTGTTTGTTTTTTGTAGTATTTACTTTACCACAAAATCATTTTTATCAGTTTTCTGTAGCTGAACGCAGACCTCAATACTTGAATACACAATAAGGGTAACATTTGATGGATCGTTTTTTGTGTTTGAATGTGTCATTTAAAGTAGAAAATGAACTGCAAATGTAACAAAATGGTAAGTTACTAATCCTAACAACAAAAACAATGATACAATTGTGTAAATACATATGGAAAACAGTGAAAAATAAACCTCACTAATTATTCATGGCCCAGTGCATGATGGGAACACCAGTATCAGAAAAGTTGAGTAATTTTAAGTAATTTTATAAAGTTGATATCTACGCTTACACGATTGAATTGAGTACTACTATTTTTTTATTCTTTTTTTGAAAACTACCTTTTTTTCATGTAAATTACATTGTTCTGTAGTATTTACTTCACCACAAAATCATTTTTATCAGCGCATAATGACTAGTGGTTGATACGCAAAGTGGTCATATGTTTAAGTCAACACGACAACTACACTGACCCTCTTTACCTTTTTTAAGCACCTCCCTGGTCTAACGATTCATCGATGCCAGTTCTTCATAATCTTTCTTCAGAATTCAGTAACTTGCTTCTAAATTACTTTTCTGTTGACGTACAAAGACAATTTTTTTTTTACTGTCCAATCAACTCCCAAATTAATTAAATCAATTCCCGCCCTGCATTCAATACATTAAGCATTGAATATCCGACAGACAAACGCAAAAAATAAAGTGCCAATAAAACTAACCATTCAAATGTTAGGAAATCATCCTCGTTGACATCAATGGCTAGCAAAAAGCTGGACAAAATTGTGCCAAATAGTAATGGATAGGCTGTGAACACAACTGCACCGAATGAAAGTTAATACAACCCAGACTATGTTGAATACATAGTGAGCCTAAAAAGTTTATGGTAGTACATTTAAATTTTAAATTTTAAGGACATTTTGCTTATTTTTCCTACATAAAGTCAAACTCTAGCATTTCAAAACAGCAGGGAAAATCGCATTTTCCACTATGTGTCCCTTTTAAGCATTTACAGATTAGTTCTAGCTCGAGTACACCCAGTGGAGCAATAAATACAGTCTGTGCATATACTACATTTATTGATATTCGGGGGCAGCTACAAGGCCACACATGACACACGTACCCGAGGAACGGACCGGGAGGAACGAGGCCTGAGACAGAGATGAGAAGTGAAGAGGAAGGGTTTGTTTGTGCTGTGTGGAGAATGAGATAAGCTGGATTGAAACTGAGAGACTCCTCCATATCTAAATGTAATCTCAGCACTGGATGAGGTGAATACAGTATCAGAGCATGGGATTGACGTTTGTGAACGATACTGACTGAAAAAAAAAAGGTAGAGACGAATAACATATCCTACCTCGCTCGCCCTATTTTATAACTGCGTACATTTTTTTTCATTCTTCCGGGTGGATTTTTATCACTTTAAGTGCATTTTTCTTCACTCTAAATGCTGGACTTTCCAGCTCTTAAAAGTTGCATCAGATTAGAGGAGGAGTCGTGACAAAAAGAGAATTACATGATGAATTAGATCTCCTTTCTATATTGTTATATCCTCACTGGACAATAAGTTTCGGCTGATTTAATTCAAAAGCGATATCTTTCAAACTCGATAGGAAAGTGCACTTCTCGCGGAGAAGCATTGAGGCTATTCGTGTTGACCTTTTGACATGCTACTCAATTACTCATGATGGACAAATACCTGCTCAGGCCTCTAATAATGAACAAACTCCTGACAAATCAACCGTTCGGAGTGATAAAAACTCAGCTGGTGTGCGGCCAGATTTGATAATCGCTATTAATTCTGCACATATTGGCAGTCCTGACAGCATCCGAGTGACTGCGGAATCTAATTTGTCCCATACGAGGATCCATCATTTACAGCGACGGACGGTCGTAGCGGTGAATAAACCAGCCGAACCTTGCCGATTTGTCTCTCTGACAAAGAGAGGAGGAGGAAAAGCGACATGAGGGTGCATTCCAATCGATAGAGGAATCCCTCGGATTCGGACTCCAGCTGAATATTTTCCCTCAACTTTGCATTTTTACTCTCCTTAGTAAGTCGGCCACTGGGGAGCGAGCTTGTTTCCCCTCTCCGCCTCATCAATAGCTAAATCCTGGTGAACAAGTGACATGGAGAAGCTGGAATCAATAGTCCAGCCTGCGTTTTCCCCTCCTTCTGGTCAAAATGGTTCTACACAGTTGACAGGCATGACAAGCCGAACATGATACAAAATCATTATCAGCAGGCCATGGAGATGAGTGCAGAAAAACATGACACAGGCATTAATGGCCGTGGCCGGTGCTGAATAAACTAGCTGCTCGCTAAAGGATTTGTCAAGTGGAAAAAAGATGCGGGCGAAACTTCTCCCTGCGTATCGATTTTTGGCTGGTATCGAGCCACTGGTAGCGAAATCGCAGTCAATATGACACCGCGGTGAGCAGAGGATGTCAGTGCTGGAAATGTTTTAATTTGAGCCTGTGGAAGAAACACACACACACACACACTCTCGCTCTAGCCACACGGACTTTTACTTTAAATAATGAGCGTAACAGATAAAAGTGTTTTATCACAAACATATCAGCCAGTTTGAAACACATGTCAAATTTAGTTTGAAAACCTGATTTAATGAGTCTAAAAATGTCAAATGCTGTCAAAAGTAACAGCACATCTCGAACACATACTATAAATGTACAGATCTATTCACACATATTATTCCATGGTAAATTTATTAAAACATGTATTTTTTTAATCATGAATATGATGTGACGTGATTAAAAAAACAACATAAAAGCTGGTGAATATTGCATAACACTATTTTATAATCATTTACTTACACCAAATGCCCCATTGTCCTTCCTGAAGTGGATTGTTCTTACAGTATCATCGGTATAGTGTGGAAAGAATGGCTGTGTGTGTTTGCGGGGTCTTTTTTTCTCTTAATACTGAAGGTCACTGTATGAATTATGTGCATTAAACCGGCTGTGGAAAAGGCAAAAACATCACCGCCTGGTTTATGTTAAGAAAATACGGTAACACTTAATTTTACAGTATCAGTTAACTATATATGCAAAACAAACCAAACTAAATCCTAACCCAATATTAAGTACATGTAGCTACTTACTATTATTTAGTACTTAAATGTGTAATTACAGTGTAACCTGTAATCACTGAATACCAATAGGTGTCTATTTTCTATCTGTGCCACTGTAATGCAATATGTATTGACTGTTTTTATCTTTAGCAAGTAATATTATGTGTATAAATAGTTTGCTTGTTCAGTAGTGGTTAACCCCTCCCCCACCGCACACACACACACCAAAAAAGAAACTGGACTCATTCTGTATCTTGCTGTGTCAGGGAACTTTAATCAGTCCATGGTGCAAATAGCTCACATCCCGTCTTTTCATTATTTCACGCTTATTGGCTTTTTGGGAGGCAAAAGAAGAAGTTCTTTAAGCAGGAAAGTGTCTCAACTCAATTAAAAATTAAAATCAAACATTTTATAGAGGGTGAACTATTAACACAAGTCAATGAATATAGGTCATACCACAAAGAGAAAAAGAAAAGCTTATTAATTAAATAATAAGGCCAATTCCGGCACTATCAGACCCCGTCAACTCATTCCAGCGGAGAGGGGAAAATAAATTGCCCGGCTCAAAAGAAGCTAATTTTAAGCTTGTTTACAGCGCTGCCCGAAAATGTCAGGTTAACTAAATCCCGAACTTGCTTCCCGGCTACAGTAAGAGGTGGTGAGTTGATTGAAAGAGGAAAAAAAAGAAGCTGATTAGTCCTTAACATCGTGACACAGGCCGCATTAGGAACCAGAGTAATCCAGGTCAGAGTGGAACAGGGTCATCACAGAAATTAACTTTTTGTTCATTAATTTGTCTGGATTAGTCGAGGGCAGAAAGACAGCAAATCTGCTCCAGTTTTTCTTATGAAAATCATTTAAAAGTGTACATCAATTGTGGCTGATGGGTGACATTGGGGTTAATCAGCTTGATGTGTCCTTTTAATTGCTTTCTATTCAGAGTAAATTCATTAGATAATGTTCTCTTCGAAATTCCGGAATCAATTTAACAGAAGAAAACCACATTAACAGCTTTGCTTTCATTACCGCGTGTGTTGTCATGTCACAAGACCTAGGCCAGACTTCCTCTAGGCAAATACGTTTGTGTACCGTGATTACTTACAAGGGATTTATTTCAAATCCATTCTTTTCTCCATTACCGATTCGCCCAAATTCAACACCGAATTATAACAATGAAATAAGCCCCGAAACCCCATTTAATCACCAGAGTGAGCCGGCACACTCAAAGGCCCTGTATCGGTAGCGCTGGTTGTTATTTGTGGTTAATTTGGACTGATTACAATGTGGGTAGTATTTGGCCCGAGGCAGAGAGATGCTGAAAGAGAAGGCACGAATGGCAGCGGCACAAGAACGCTGGAAGAGCATAAAGGAGAACGCTTGGCATTGTGTGACGTGAGAATTTCACAGTCCTAAATGCGTCAATCACCGTACTTCGGGACTTTGTTTGAGTCATTAAGATGGCCGTCATCTTGCGAGGTGTCCACAAGTAATTTTCTAATGGCTGGGCACGTTTGGCCGCGGGCTAAATTCGGTGGCGACGGGGGGGTGGATCATCCTAGTGACGGCGAGCAGTTAATTTATCAATTATTTGAAGAGGATAAATTTGATTTTCTACACATTACAAGGCATGAGAGCCTGTGCTACACAGTGAATATATAGCCACAGCTAAAAGTGCACAAATTGCTTTAATAAAATGATTAAATAAAACTGATATTAAGGGTAAGAATGATCAGAAATATGATTTTACTAAGTAAAATATAGTACACTGTGTATAAAATAGCTCCTGACATGTAAATAATATTTTTTTTTTCTCCATGGTTGCAGTGATATACAGTGGTCATAATATCTGTTATTTATACCATATTAAAGCTATTCTTAATCATAAAGGTATTCTTAATCATGGTAAAATTATATAGCATTTAAAAATAAAAAAATACATTACAATACATTTTGTATTGTAAACTGTCCATGTACAAACAAATAAATCAGAAAATATTATGTATAATACAGAAACGAGATAAATGAAATGTGGTAATATTAATTGATTAATTACGTGTATTAAGTTATTAAAATTGTTTGTTTGTACAGGGACGATTCATATTAAATGTGTTGTAATGGCACTAGCTAAAAAGCTACATTTTAATTTAAAATATTTTTATTGTATTATTCATTTAAACAAGTTAAGTTTATTAATAAAAATGATCAGAATGAACAAAACCTTCCACCTGATAGAGTAAACTGCTAATTCTAATTCTAATTGGTTCTTCTCAGATGCTGTTGACTTTATTAGCAAACAGATCCAGTCACTGCCTTCCTGCTAAACTCCCACAAACACACACACACACACACACACCTCCGTCTCCTCCCAGAGCCGATCCTCTCCCCTACAGCCGCCCCATGCAGAGCCTCCACATAATCAAGGTAATTTGCCTGAACTTGGGGGAATATTTACTACATCCAGACTGGCTTGGTTTGATTGATATCTACCCTTGTGACTTATTAGGCATTGTCAGAGAAAAAGGCCCTGCGGTGATGTTAAATAATTTTTCATTGATAATCACCCTGTCACAGCTATCGAGACAACTTTTTGAAGACCAACCTGAGTGCGACAGGAGGGGAGGGGAGGAGAGGAGGTGCTCAGGGCTGACACAAGGCCTCTTAATTTCTTAATAAATGCTTCTTTGGAGTAGGACAGGGATTAGGGCCGAGAGAGCTGTCACAAGGACAGGTGAGAGAGGAATTGGCAGCCTTTAATTTCTCTGTGAGGAACGATGAGGCTCTACGGGGACTAATCTCCTTATCAACACTGAGCCACCGCCTCAGGGCCAGTGCTGCCATTCACACCAAAATCACACCCCCCCTCAACCCCCATTTCCCTCCGACGCAGAGTTGTGCATGGCACATTCAACTTAAAGCTAATGGTGCCAAGTTCTGTATCTCATTTATTCAATGGGGGGCATGTATGAGATGGTTTGATGGCTAGAGCGATGACTGTGCATTGAGGAATATAGCAGAACGTTTGTCCATGCAAAGAGGATTGACTCAGTCTCGGTCGGACCACCCACAGTCCATTCAAAGACCTACCGAAGCACTGAACACACGAAAACAGCTAAAAATTGCTAGTTCTAACCTGATTGGCTGGGACTACGCAACTTCCAGAAACGCACGGAAAGTCTGCATGGAAACAAAAAGAAGCAGGTGTCACATCGATTCTGCAGGTTAGTGCCATCAAATCTTTGAAAGATATTGAGTTAATTGCAAATTAAAACTAGATATCCATACAGAACAGTAGTTTTGCAAATTAACTCATTTTGTTTTTGAATTATGCCTTTTAAACCAAACTACAAGGAAAGAAATAGTCATTTCAAAATCTACACACATTTCGTCTCATTTTACACTCTGGCATATTGTTTTAAAGTCAAAAATCTAAACAAATCTGCATAAAGTATTATGGCAAAGAACAATAATTATGATTGTGAATCATTTCTTCTGTGTTTTCTGTACAGTGAGTCAAGGAAACGGCTGTTCAGTTGTTTGTTGTATGAACTATTGCAACCGATCCCACCTGTATAAATCACAAAACAAACTGTGAATGGTCGCTGTTCATGTCAGTCAGACATTTCTTGAACAAATGGCCGATTCTTAGCTAGAAATAGCTGTTTACATGCAGCCTTTTTATTCATTAGTTATTCAACAGTTCAGTTGGTACAAAAAAAAAATAATAATAATAATACACATTTAATTAAACTCTTAAACTCATCATAACGGTCACATAAATATTAAAAAGTCCCTTAAATGCAATCTTGGGATCTTGCATTTTCAAAAATGTAATGAAGCTAACTTTATGCCGCGAGTCAAATGCCTGGCTATTGAGAAAAAGTACCAAATTGTGTGCCAACTGTGAAGCCTAAGTCTAAAAACTTTCCTGTCACTCAAATTTAAGACAAACACCTTCAATGCTGAGAAATCCATGTTCACTGAAATCTTGAAAAGAAAAACTCCCACAAGCTCTCTTCTGTCAGTGTGCATGGATTCACTGCTGTTTTTTTAGGGCCAATATTAATATTAATGTCCATGTGAGAGTACCTCTATACAGGGGGAGTGGCGGTGGCTGTATAAGCCGTGTAATATAAGATGACATGTGGGGCAGATCAACAGCTCTCGTCACGGTCTTTCCTGCTGAGATGTCTCTTCACCTTCCAGTCCAGACTTTATCAATTACTGTGCCACACAGCGACAGCCTGCATTCACAATGACTCCGCTGCCATCAAAACATCAATGCACGTTTAGCGGTTCCTTGGAGTCAGAAGAGGGTATGTTCATTCACGACAAGGAAATCTTACTAGTTTGACGTTAATCCACACTCTCTACTGGCCTAACAAGGGGACTAGCCCGTTCTCATCCCAAGACGTCATCTAGACGCCCTAGGATCGTCATCTAACTGACGTTAAAGGGTATCCTAAAACGTTGGATGTTGACGTATGGTCAAAAGCGTCAGTTAGATGACGTCTTGGGATGAGAATGTGTTGAGGGGACAGACTCTGTTAAACTCTTAGTCATGCTGTTGCTAGACATGGGTGATCATAAAAACGGACTGCACATGACAAATATGTAAGTAATGTCCATGTTTGACATCACATTAAAGTAGGGATGCACCGATATGAAAATTTTAGCCGATACCGATAACCTATAATTCTTAATATTTGAAAGCTGATAACCGATATATCGGCCGATAAACTTAAATCCAAATTTTTATCTAATTTTGAGAGCCTGATTACAAATACAAAAGTCTCACAATTAAATCCATGTCCCAAGCGCACAATTATAATGATGTTCTCATTATAGTGTTGTATAGCCGATATGACAGATTTGCGCTGCACATGTTGTACCGAACCGTATTTTCATTTTTTGAAGAGATTTTAAATCATATTTCAAGAAATTCAAAAACATAAACAGTGCGCAACAAGTGTCTCAGCTGAAGGGAATAATACATTATATATCGGCCACATTTTCTTACCAGGCCGATAACGATAACATTAAAAATGAACATATATCGGCCGATACCGATATGCTGGCCGATATATCGTACAACCCTACATTAAAGTAAACACCTAAATGCAAGTGCAGAGGAAGTCTGGGTTAGGGGAGTTCTAGAAAATGTATATCATATCAAATAGTTCAGAATTGCTCATTACTTATTTTGCAAAAGCTATTTTCACCAGAAAATGACAAAGAAAAGTACATTTATGAAAGACTTTATCTTGAGGTATATATTTAATAGTCAAATGTGTCTTTAAACCAGAGCATACTTAACAAATCAAAAAGGGATTTACAGCTTAACGCACCAGAATAACTTTTTAAAGTTTTAGAGATAACTTTCTCTCTCTCTCTCTCTCTCTCTTTACAAACTAGGGTCTGAAGACAATTTCAGAAAAACAAATTCCAATCTGCAGAATATTATTATTATTTTAACTATTTTATTCAATTGACAGCCATATTTTTAACAGTAATAAACAAAAACCTAGCTGCATTTAGTTCTATAAAGAAAGCTAAACAGAACAATACTTTTGAAACTTAAAAAACTCATGGGGAGGTCAAATTTATTTTGAAAATAGTGCTTTACAAATTCATTTGAACTGGTTTCTCTTGTTTCTCGTATACATCTAACATCTATTTCCGCCACAGAATAAAAAATATAATTGGTAATTTCAACTTTTTATCACTCAATTTTTTCATAATTGTGAGTTTACAAAAGACCTCATTCAGACAACTTAAAGGGATTTGTAAATCAATACGCTGATCTGAAGAAACCTATAATGAAATTTCACGAACTTTCAATGCTCTCCAAAGAAGGCCTGTGAATGGACTTTGATACAAAGACCTAAGCTGCTGGACACACACACAAACATCGAAGAACCTTTATTATTATTGCTATTAGTATGAACATGTGCTACAAGGTTTCCCCACCTCTGCACATACAGGCCTGTATACAGGTCCGCTGTAGAGGTAACTGATCCCTGCAGAGTTGCCTTCGTCTCATGAGGTTAAAATCATTTCGCTGCACAGGCCTGGAAATTGCCTCTCACTTAGACAACTTCAGGTGGGGTAGAGCCCAGTAATCTGCTGCACTTAATGAAAAGTTTAAAACAGTGGGTGAAGGGTCAGGACCTCCCAGCCGGCTGGAGTTCCAGTGTAAATTGTCTGAATTAAGCGCGAGTATACGGTCTGAAATCGTATCCCTGCGAGGAGCAGAACATGCAGTAAAGGCGTTACAGCTCGTTAACTTCCCCCTCAAAACAGATTATCCTGCTACTGCCCATCAGGGAACCGCCCGCGTCCGATTGGCCGAGAGGGCGTTCGTGGGTATTGATCAGGCAAAACCAATCGTGCGGGTTTATGTCCACTGTTATGGCAAATATTTATGGAGGACACATTAGCCAATCATTGAACAGCGATAATGGGGAGAGTGCAGCTGGGGCATGATCTCATCGGGTGAAAATTGGTTGAAGGGCCATTTATACGACAAACTAAACCAGCTGTCGGTGTGCAACTCAATACATGGGCTACCGACTCTGGAAACTTTAACGTAAACTCACTCAAACGAGTGCTGTTTCCGTCGTCGTATGATTCTCAAAGCCCTAAGATGAAAACTACACATGTAGTTATGGCTTTAATAATTTCTCTAACCCTAATTTATACCATAATGTATGTCTAACAAGCAGCCGTTACCCAGATCCCCACCCCACCCCGTCTTACATCTTGTCATCTTCACGAAGGCCGAGGGTCTGAGAGCTTTGAAAGATCTCTGCATTAAGTCAGCGTGGCCTCTAATGATTAGTGTGAGTGGGGAGCTTTCATTTCCCCAGTCCTGGAAGATCACAGGGGACGAATCGCAACACCCTTCTCCCTCTGCGCCGAAAGGAGGTGATTAAAAACTTAGCTGTGAATTGGACCATCAGAGCCCTTTAAGAACCTGTTCTCTCCTCCTCTCTTCTCACTGAGAGGAGCTACCTGGGTCTTTTACAAGAGGATACATCATTAAATGAGGATGAGAGAGAGTTAATCATTTTCACAGTCACCTCCCCACATTCATTCCCACAATCCACCCATTTGCACTCGACATACTTCAGCCATTCCATTCCTCAAAGCTCCATTTTAAAGCCCAATTTAAATGTATGTTTCATTATGGATGCATAGCTCATGTGAGGTCACGTCATATAGCTATTCAAATGATCTAGTCTTGTCTTCTTTTCATGTGTTGCCGTGAAGCACGTTTTGATTTCATCAGGCGTGAAGAGAGTAAAACATGAATCAGCCCACGTAATACTGCCCTCTAAAAAGGTATAAACAATGAGAAGTAATTTTGGGCAAACACCAAATTATATTAATAAAAGACTGCATTTTAGAGATCTAAAGGTGCTTAAATATATGAAAGGGAATAAATTATCTTAATCATTTTTACACTATCATTCAAAAGTTTAAGGTCGGTCTCTTGTATATTTTCACAATAATATTGATCCTCATTAAAGAGATCAAACTTCTGTGCCAAACCACTCTCTTAGAAAAAAGGGTTTATTGGGGTTCTATATATGAAGCATAGGGTTCTTTACTCAACTCCAAAGAACCCTTTATGCTAAAAAAAGGTTAGAACCTTTTTCCTGGTTACAAAGACTTATTTTTGATCCCTTAAAAAGGGGTTCTGTATAGAACCTTTTAGGGGTTCCAAATACCTAACGCTGATAGAACCTTTTCAGGTTCTATATAGAACCTTTTCAGGTTCTATATAGAACCTTTTCTTCTAAGAGTGCAGCGACTTTTGAATTATACCAACCCCAATCTGATTTCTGACGTGTGATGCAGCCATAACACCATGTTCGTTCGTTGGCCAGAGTAGAACTGGTCCTCAACTGAATTTATTTTTCTCCATTCTGTCGCTGATGAAGTTTGGGTTCTTTGCCACTATGGCCTGTGGTTTGCTTAGTTTTTAACAATATTATTGATCTTACTGCACCGACCCTACTGGATAATAACTGAACGATGACATCAGTGTTTTCTGCAGAACTGCTTTATAGCTGAATTGAACTAATTTAATAATTGATGACCTTTATAATGGAACTGAACACTGAACTGACTTCAGCTGAACAATGACACTTGCTTTACAGCCAAAGTGAACTCTTTTTGCATTATGTTACTGTTAACCAGTGTAAAGCTGCTTTGAAACAATCTGCATTGTAAGTGCTACAAAAATAAAGGTGACTTGACAATATAAAGAATTTATTTTCTATTTTCATATATTTTAAACATATGATGGCAAAGCTGAATTTTCAGCATTATTACTCCAGTCTTCAGTGTGATTCTATGCTGATTTGCAAGAAACATTTCTTATTTTTATCAATGTTGAAAACTGATTTGTGTTGAAACTGATACTTTATTTTCAGGATTCTTTAACTGAATGTTCAAAAGAACTGCATACATTGGCCAATGAAGAATTGAATGCATCCTTGCTGAATAAAAGTACAAGAAATCTTACCCCAAATGTTATGTTCTGAATGTTAGTGTGCATATGGTCATCAAATAGGTCATAAAAGTTGGTGAATCAAAATGTTATCAACGAGGTCCATCATATTTTCCCAAGAGTTCCAATAGACTTCTCTGAAAACAAGGCTTTAGCTTTGTTGCTTTTAGGGTGTCAGAAGTTGTTGACTCTCCAAGCATGGCAGTGTTGGATCTGTTCGTGATTGTTAGTGATTCACTCCTTGTTTACATATGTAAAATGAGCCCACCTAATTGTCTAGTCCAATATTCCCTCTCACAGACTGCTGTTTGGTCATTAGAACCAATAAGAAACATGTTTCATGGCATTTGTTTGACTGTTTCGAGTGCTTGACAACATTTGCTACTCATTTTAGAAAGTTCAGTCTGTTTTTACATGAGAACTACCTAAATCAAGATTTCAAAAAATATTTATTTTAAAAATTGTTTTAAACATACTGATAAAATGAGTGGCAAATCATCATACGAGAATGATTTCTGAAGGATCGTGTGACACTGAAGACTGGAGTAATGATCCTGAAAATTCAGCTTTGATCACAGGAATAAACTACATTTTTTAAGATATTTGAATAGAAAACACTTATTTTAAACTACAATAATATTTCACAATTTTACTATCTTTACTATATTTTTAATCAAATAAATGCAGCCTTGGTGAGTTTACGAGATTTTTGAATTATTTACTATCTTCCTTTCAGTAATATTATGTCCAATCTCCTATAAACTCCCATAGTGCAACTTAAGCACCCAAGACAAAACATACGGCATTTCTTCATAACCGAGGTCTCCCTTAAGCCCTCGCCTCTGTAGGCCTGCGAGCATGTGCATGTGAGGCGTGTGCGTAATGTGTCTGTATTCCTCGGTGTGTGAGTTCAGGAGGTGAGGCTGTGTCTGTAATCTCAGACGGTGAGGGTGAGTCCTGACATGCTCCTTTTTCTGCTCCAGGAGTCACATCATCAGCGAGAGCCTCATTTTGCATACTAACAAGAGAGGAGAGGGAAGTCGCACTTGTTCGAGAGGACACACATGGAAACCGCCCTCCCTGTCTACCCACACACCTCTCGGGTTCGCAAGCAGATGACCTGCGGTTCAGCGACGCAAGAATGTCACATGAATATACATTTAGATGAATCTGAATCTCAAAAGTGCTTTGATATACATCAGTAATGACCTGAAAGCATACATTTGTACTTGCCAAAAGATTAATACTCAAATACAGTGTCCTCGAAAAGTTTGGAAACACTCAGATCAGTTTATTAGAAAGATTTCTGAAGGATCATCCGACACTGAAGATTGGGGTAATGCTATCAGAAATGTCCTACTTCCCACTTCTTAAGTCGTGATCACTAGCATGTCATATTCAAGTGCTTTCTTGTCAGAAATAAACAGGAACCAGATTTATAGCCAATTTATAGGGACATCATATTAAAACCAAAATGATATTTAGCATCCCTTTCACTGACAACCAAATAAACATTAATCAAGCTTGCTGGCGATTCTGGAATTTCAGGCTATTTTTCGCTTCAAATTATTATTTATTAAGTAGTTATCTTTTACTTTAATGATAAGTCACTGCTATAGCTATTTTGACAAAAAAAATAAAATAAATAAATAAAATAAAGTGTGCAATCATTCTCCCTTGAAAATATTCCCCATGTTTAAAGCTTATATCCCACCCCAACTCGCAACTTGGGCATCAAAATGATCCCCGAACTTACCAGTGGTAAATACCACGTGAGAAGGCGTTTATGTCCAATTTTTAACTAGGACATAGCATTTACGATAATACCAGTATACTTGAAGGCATCATAATGGCTGCTAAAAAAAAATTGATATTGTCAAAAAGAAAACAATTACTGCCCCCCTTCAATGATAATTGACCATCAAATTCATTTAAGGCATTTAGACCAAGGATACGCTGGATAATAACATTTCCAAACTTTTCCTATAGCATTTCCAAACATTTGGAGGGCAACTTGCAGCTACGGATTTTGATTTTCTGCCTTGTAGCATTCTGGATTGTGTAGACTTAATTTAATGTCAGAATAATTGTAAGACAAAGTTTAAAATGAGAAATTAAGTCACAATTATAAAATATAAAGTAACATTAAAAAAATGCTAAGAAAGTTAGTTAAATTTGGTTAAACTATCAGAATATTTATAGCCAGCTATAATAATATAATTCCAGATCAAGCACTGAGGTTTACACCTCTGAAGTGTTCAACAGGCGTGCATGCTAACTAGTATATGCTAGCTATCTCAGTTTCAGAACAAATTACAGCCTTTAAGCCACACTCTCTGATACATAGCACATCGAAGCACATTAATGGTTTTAATATTTCACAGAAAGAGGGAATCACTGTATGGAAAAGACAGACAGAAATCCAGATAATAGCTTTCAGTTTCATTAAGATAGAAACAGTCTGTGCGTCTTATAATCGAGAGACAATTTGCAAATCATTAAGAGAAAAGTAAGATTACGTTAAAACACTGAGGATCCCATTTCTCAATGGATTCATAATCTTTTTGATAATAGCGATTCAAGGTTGACACAGACTCAATTGGACAGAGAAACCGCCAGTCAGAAAGCAAACACAACTCGCACTTTAACGAGAGAGAGAGAGAGAGAGAGAGAGAGAGAGAGAGAGAGAGAGAGAGAGAGAGAGAGAAAGAGAGAGACAGAAACAGCCACATAATCTCCTATTCAGAGCAGGTACTAATGAAGAATTCCATATATTCTGAAATTTAATTAAAACCCCAAAGATTTCAAATTAGATGCAATTTGAAATGCCTGGGGCAGAAATACATGCACTTGCGTGGCAAGGGTATCAGACTGAAAGTTGATATCGTAATTGGTCTTGATGTATTTTCTGTGTTGCCAGGCTGAGGCGAGGAGCTCATAACCATAGACAAATTCTCAGTAGATTACCTGCTCATTGAGAATGCCATCACTCAGGTCTGCTCTCCTCTAAATTACCCCGCCACTAAAGCTCTCTTAGTGAGACGCAGCTGGCCACCAGCAACACACATGCGTTATGCATGCCGCACCCACTGCACGCAAATATGCTCGGCTGAATATTAAAATATAATTGCCATTCATCCTAAGTAGCTTAAACCATTTCAATATTTTCTTTTTAAAACGATTTGGAGTCTCTGCAGTCATTATTTTCAAAGAGGCAATTCATAGTCTAATGACAGGAAAGCGAACGCAAAGGTTTACTCAAATGTGTGCTTATATGCTTTTACTTGTGGTTTGTTTGAGCTTTTATTAGACAGCCTGAAATCTAATGACACAACAAAGTACCAAATATGATAAACACAGAAATGTCCAGAGTCTGTTCCATTCATTGCTGTAAATGCACGAGAACACACATAGACTCAGGCTCATACGTATGAAAAAAAATTATTATCGTAACCTTAGTTGGAAATAAAGCACCATATACTGTAGTTACAAACGTTACTGCTCCTACTGTCTAATCATAATGAATTAATATACCATATCCTAGTATCTATGAGGAATGTTAACATGGCAACAATAGTTTGTTACACAAAACAATCTATGCAAGCCAATCTAGTTTTGCAAATTCAATTTCACGCACCATTGTGATTCGAAATCAAAGCACGACCTTAAAATACAAAAAAAGAGTATGTTTCAATCTTCCCATTTCCATAAGAGGACAGTGATAATTCCTACTGGAAATCCAAAATTAATTCATATGGGTTCTCCTAAAATCTTTGTGGTTAGACTTTCTTTGAGGAAAAAATGATCATGCAGCCACAGTTTCAGATTAACGCCTCAGTTACGTATGTAACAACAGTTATTGTTGTTAAGTAATCGTAATTAATTAATATACATCTCCTAAAATCTTGGGGCGAACATAGTAACAATAGTTTCTGCTAAACGAAACATCATAGGCTGCCACTGAGTTGAGATTAGCCTGGAATATTCTCACCCAAACTACTGACTCCTGCTGCTTCTGATTGCTTTTTGATGTAAAATCTGTCCATAATTGCTGGTCTAGGATCAGTTTTCTTCGTAATAATAGCATATTGACGAAACAGTTTGGTGTTTGAGCTCTTGTGAGCATCAAAGATTTGCAATGGCCGATCAGAAGTGTTTTAAGTTCAAATCCACTCGCGTCTCAAAACACCGGTGTTTTTGTCCAGTGCTGAGATCTGCACTCTCACAAATCCTCTCGTTATGAATTAACTTATAACAAACAAAGTGTAGACATTATGTATAGGCTAACTGCATTCAGCTCATGCTAGGACTTTGTGATATGGCGATGAATTTAATGCAACAAATGTATATTGCATTCTCACCATAAGAGGAACTTTAGACATTAGAATACATTGTCCTCATCTACAGCATGTTTATAGTCAGCTACCTGAATAATAATAATCTGGTTTACTGGCAAAGAAATTTGAAGGTAATGTAACACGGCCACAGCAATACAAAAATGCAGAAGATGAAACAGTGATAGTTCCTATACTGTAAAATATTACACTCTTAGAAGAAAAGGTTCTATATAGAACCTTAAAAGGTTTTATCAGCGCTACGTATTTGGAACCCCTAAAAGGTTCTATACACTCTATACAAAAAAGGGTTCCTCTGGGTTCTATATAGAACCCTGGGGTTCCATCCTGGCCAATAGAACCTTTTGCCAAAAAAAAATAAAAAATGAAGCGGGGGATGGAACCATTTCTAAATAGAACCATTTCTTCTGCGTATAGGTATAAATTGGTGAAAACTCTCATCAGCCATATTTAATTTGGCATGAATGAAAATGAAGCTGAGAGGGATAGACATACATATTTAAAAAAAAAAAAAAGATTTTTCAGTGGAATATGTTTATACACCGACCAGTACACTCCTTTGAATGAGAATGTCTTTGTTCATTTTTATAACATTAAACATGGCATCTACCCTGACTTGGATACATGGTTACCATGGTACATTTTTGTAAGGACTGTGTGTGTGGGGGGGCATTATTTATTTCTGCTAAATAAAGCTTTATTCATCATTCCTTGCTTTCACACACTTTATTTTTTGCACTAATACATGAAGTGTTGAGGAATTAAAGTGCATCTGTTGGAGTCTTCAGGGAACCAGGAAAGCAGCGTTCCTGAGTGTTTCTGGGAGGCATCGCTCTCCCCTCACATACATTCTCACTTGAGATTGTAAAAATGTCAGCCTGCCAATCACGAGTATTTGAATTTTCTGTTGACAGGCGCAGGCACCTGGAGGATGTGAATATGATAAGTTGTCACCTCGTCATGGAGATTCTCCATTCGGCCTGCAGAGTGAGACAGTAATAATTTTACAGACCTTCACAGTTTCAAAATAACTTTTAATATTATAGCGGGGAAAAAAAAGCTGTTGAATTATAAACGCCTGCCGCTGCGGTTCTTCGACACCACCATCTGTCTTTTTGATGGAGATGAGGAGAGAGAGAGGTGCAGAGGTCAGCCTGTAACGTGGGGACGGCGAAAAACCCACAGCAGCTGCCGGAACGCAGAGACCGGAGACTATTTTCATATGCACTTCTCATTGAGAAGCAAATCAAACTGTGTGGTCGATCTGGGGTGAAGGAAAGTCACTTAAATTCTTAACCACAACATGGGGCCTAACTGCATGTCACCCCTTTTCTTCACCACAGAAAAGAAGAAAGGTGCGAAGAGGAATGGACGTGTCTGCAGTTGCTCCAACCTAAACGCTGGCCTTCATTTGTATAGGAAATGCCTGGTGTAATGATGGAGGTACGCTTACATGACTTAAAAAAATGAGCACACCAAAATGTCGTCAATACCACTGGGAAGTTCTGGATCTCTTCAGGGCCACTTTCTGAGTCAATTAAAGAATCATGACGGTTTTGGCCATAGTTAAAAAGGGGTAGTGCACTCAAAAAAAAAAAAAAAAAAAAATCTGCCATCATTTACTCACCCTCATGTCATTCCAAACAAGTATGATTTTCTTTCTTCTGCTGAATGCAGAATTTTTGTGAAGATTGTTGGGGCTCAAACAACACTGACTTCCATCGCATAAATGGAAAGAAAAATCATGTTTTCAACAACATTTTCATGCTCAATGCGGAATGACATGAGAGTGAGTAAATAAATGATGACAGAATTTTGCTACTATCACTTTAAGATGCCCTGAGAAGTGTATTAGCTTTCATGCAGTGTGTAATGTAACTGTGAATGTAAAAGTGCACGACAAATAAAGTTAGACTCCTGATTTTGAACTGCTGAAACAAGTCGTCAGCAAATCTCATATCCTTTTACATATGTAACAATGTAACAAATTTGCATAATGCCAATCTTCATTGGCTGCCCGCCAGTGGTGGAATGTAACGAAGTACAAATACTTCGTTACTTTACTTAAGTACATTTTTCACGTATCTTTACTTTACTTAAGTACAATAAATAGTGTATACTTTTTACTTTTACTTCCGTTACATTTTGCAGCAATTATTATACTTTCTACTCCACTACATTTCTACAACTTCTGTTACATTTTCGTTACATTTTCTGATCAGTTTTTCCCCTGACAAAACGTAATCTGACCGTCCGTTCGTTGCCCGTTTGTCTCACCAGTGACGTTTGGTTGCCATAGATACAGTATATCAACCCGGTCACACTAAATGCGTCTCACACGCAGTGTGTTTATCGTGCAACTCATACGCGAAAATTTGTTTTTACATGCATAGGAAACACACCGTGTGTAATATATGTTTGGTTTGGTTAGGATTATGGCAAGCCAAGAGGTTCAGAATTACACCATAAATTCATCTCGTTTACTGCCAAACATAGTTATTAACATATAGTAAGGATAAGCATGATGTGTATATTGCCTAATTGCAAGCTTGTTTCAGAAATGGTGACATTTTTTTCCATCATTATTAAACATCATTATAGGAGTAGGCTATTAGGTTGAATGAGTTAGAATGAACTCAAATTAACTCAAAAAATAGAATTAACCCGCAAATAGCATCTACTTTGAGCCACCCTTAAACACTGTTGTAGCTGAGGCCTGGAAAAGTTTGGTTTATGATGTCGACAAGTCGAGAAGATGCTGTTTTTATCAAAATTCTAAAATCTAAATCAAACTTTTAAAAAAAACATTGCTTTTCCACTTATAAATGCCAGTTTTTATTTGATTTTAAATTCTGCTTCAAATTGCAATTCTGCATCCTGTCTGCCACCTCCATTCAAACTCAAAAACTGAATTTTGATTTACAAGGCATTCTCAAATCAATTTGGAATTGTGCATAACCCTGACAGGGACTTCCCAGGATGACTTGAAGGACAAGGAATGTTTAGCATTGTCCATTAGCATGTACCCGCTCCTCCCCTTTCTCTGCCAATCTGACCTCTCAAAGCAAACAAAAGGCTCATTGAAATTTCAAAGCTGTGCGTAGGGGCTCACACTTTAAGCAAACTAATGTCAAGAGTTGAGCTTGCTTTGCTTTCTGCACCTGTGCCAAAAATTATGCAGAACCCAGCCAAAACCAACATGGCCACTTGCAGCGGCTAACCGCTAACTATCCCTCATAACTGGCCGGTGTTACGTGCCGTCCAGGCGCTATAAAACACTCCACTGTGGCACAATGAGGGAGAGGCCATCGTGATGTAAGTGGAGTTGTGGAATGGGATTCTGGGTGCGTTTGGTGGTGAATGAGTCTTTCGCCAGTGGAGACTGTGGCCAGTGTTTAAAGGAAGGGAATTAAAGCCCCTCAGGGGACCGAATGTGTCTGAATACCGTTTGGCTCTACATGTATGAACCGTAATTCGATCTGTATTAAATTCCTATAAAAATTTTATTTGTCTATCGCCAGAGTTGGCCAACAGTATGTGACAAAATGTGGACACATTTGAAGAAACAAATCAAGAGGCACATTTCTTTAATTATATACACATATAATGTTCACATTTTTGGGTAATGTAATTATTTATTTTTTATTTATTTTATTTATTTATTTTTTTTGGGGGGGGAGAAATGAATAGGCCTGTGCAATGACACATTTATCAAAAGTGCTATAAATATATTTATAAATTTTTGTTCAAATAATATTTGTAAAATATTAGAATGTACATTATAAATCTACAATGGTTTACACAAAAAATATATATATTTTCAATACTGATACTGAGAAGAAATGTTTCTTGAGCAGCAAATCAGCACATTAGAATGACATTTGACACATTGTGTGACTCTGATGTTGTGATGATGCTAACAATTCCCTTTGCCATCACAGGAATGAATGACATTTTAAAATTATTACAATGCAAAACAGTTATTTTAAATTGTAATAATATTTCACAACATTGCTGTTTTTATTGTATATGTTATCAAATAAATTCAGCCTTGGTGACCATAAGAGACTAATGACTTCAAACCTCTGAATAGTAATGTACAGTATATCATGTATTTAAATGGAATTTGCTTTGTACATCTGTCATAGTTGTTTTTAACAATACGTTCCTCTCTTAAGTCTGCTGGTTGTTGTTGTTTTTTTAAGTTTCCGTAGTTGCACATTTCAATGCCCAAAAAGAGTTGAACCTCCAAATTTCAGAGAAACCAAAAATTGAACCAAAAACTAACATGATGCTGCCAAATGAAAGTGACACGTTGCCAACATGTCTTGATGGTAATGTTCAAGGGACTGAATACATCTATTATAAATAAACCAAAACAATGAGAGAAAGTTGTTATGAATAACTGGCGGTTGATTTATACAAAAATAAATGTCAGTCGAATTCTGAAAAAAAAAAAACAACAACACCAGAAGCTTCACTATGAACCTGTTCAGACTGCAAATGAATAATTTAGTCCCTGATGATTAAAAAACAATTACAATATGCACAGCGATCAGGTTAAATCTTATTCAGATGCAAGCACTACTTGTATTTTCCACATTCGTTCTTTCTGTATTTTTTTCGTGTCAGGCCCCAGAGGTTTGAACACAATTCATTATGTATGAGCATCAACTTACAGTACTTGACTGCCGATTAATAGAAAGTTTTCAGGATGAACATTAGCAGCATATCATGCATACAATATAGGGCCTTCTTGTTTGTGACTAATTATTTACATAGGCTACATTCCATATGAATATGCATGCAGCACACATGCATCTATTCTTAGTGCATTATAAGTGATGAAATGTTGATTATTCAGTAGTTCTGACTACTTTGTTTGTGAAACAAAGGTATTCAACCATCTTCTTTTACCTCTTTCTTATCTTTTCTAAGTATCCAGCCTGATAAGTTAACTACACCCCTCATGCATAAACATGAGGACAATGACCAAAGCTGTTAATGATCATTTATTTAAATACTTTATTCTGTGCTTGATACCCGCCTAAACTCCAAAGCTCTCGACACTGTTCTGTGAGCGATTCTCTTCCTTCAGTGGTTTGGGAGAGAGCTTTGTTCTCGCCCAGAAACTGACACTTCATATAGTTTATGGTTTTTAATAGTAGCAGGCATAGCAGGAATAGAGCTGAGAGTTGGTGTAAGTAAGTTTAGCTGTGGTAAAATAACTTCCATTAGTTATTAGATTCAGGTTTTAAAAGGAAACCCCTGAAGTTTCCTGTACTTTAATATTTCACAGAAGAGAAATGGAAATGAATTATGTTTTCAAATGTTCTCACAATCTATTCCAAGAGGAGATCAAGTGTATTTTCTCTGCTGAAATACCATAACTTGATTTTTTACAAATTGATTATTTAAAGTTTCATTAAGCTGTTAGCACAACCATATCACAGACCTGCAGAGTACTTGTATTAAAAAAAAAACAATTGTGAAATCTAGTTCACTTATCTCTATAGTGAGCTGTCTTGCTGACTACTCCCTATGCTGTAGAGTTGCACGATTAATCGTTGCATCGATCGCAATCTCCATTCAAACACTCATGCAATCTTATTCCTAAATTACAATGATTCAGCTATCATAAACTTATGACCAGTACGATCAAACCAATTCAAATCTGTATTTGCGCTACCGCTGACACAGAGAGAGCAGTTGTCATGTATAAAACAGCTTCACAAACCACATTATCTTTTCAAAAACATTATCATTATTTCTGTTTCAATAATTCAAGTCAACACAGAAATACTGGGACAGAAATTTAGTTTGCATAATAAACACTGATGTCTAGCAATCAAAATACAGAAAATCACAAAACAATCAGTAAAAATAACCTATCAAGTACATATTCACACCAGATGGTGACAAAAAATGACATTGAATCATTCATTCAAGAGGTTAGTTCAAAAACATCTTTTATGAGTGAGTCATTGAAACATTCATTCAAACTGATTTTTTAATAATTAATTCAAAGTATTTTTAACCTCCAATTACATGTTTAGTTGTCTAGTAAGAAACGTGGTAGAATTGTGATCTCTATTTTAAACTAAATTTTGGTATATGTGTATATATATATATATATATATATATATATATATATACAGTATACATGTCACTCAACTTGTCATAACGTATCCTGGGATTGCATTCTCTTCCAAGATACATGTGATGCTGCCTTAAAACCTGGTCTTCTTGGGAGGCAAAATAATAATGCTGCTCGGCTCCGGGAACAGCCTTCACTGTGGGAGCATGCTTATGATAAATAAGTCAGTTATATAATTTCATAGACCTCTATGTCCTTGCACATCACTAACATAGACACTATGAATGTCCATCTGCAAACACCAAGTACCCACAAACACTAAAACTCTCACACATGCACTAATAACACACACTTCACACCTAACGTAAAAGTGTGTTCCGGATCCATTTTCACCCTTTAAGCACTAAAGGTCATGAAATATCAACAAGGTCAATGACCTTCACTGTGTAAGACCATGTGCTTCCTTACAAGACCTTGTATGAAGGACAATCATCTACGAGAAGATTTCCTTACGCATATTAGAATCTGCTATATGTGTTAAAATAAAAGTTGTGAATAATATTGTTATATTCTATTGTCTATAAAAGATGAAATCTTGCAGGAAAGAAAAAAAAATTCAAGTTAGATATTTGAATACCTCATAGATGAGATTATGAAATTTAAAAAGACTTCAATCTCAATATGGACTCAAACATTTCTCATTAAATTGTCCCAATACCAACTGATCTGAGTAATAGCTTTATATTCTTATGTCAACAATTGTCTCATTTGTGTCTCGTTTCATTCCCTCTGAGGAGAATTAGGAGAAACATCTGAGACAAAGTTAAATGACACATAATTGAGAACTCCATTAAGTCTCCCAAGCTATGACGGAGCAACCTATGAGCAATAAAACGGTCCTCTGGGATGTCTTTGTGTGTGAGGTCTCTCACAATACACATCTAATTTTCTGTTGTGTCCAGTCGGTGCTGTGTTGTCATTATAGCTAAACCTCTTGAATTATATATGTCTCACACATTTCAGGAGGTGAATCTGGTATATTTGTTCCATTAACTTCTACAAGCTCATGAATAAGTAACACGTCACTTAAGTGTCTTTCTTGTAAATTGGTTTATACAGCACCACATATATGAGACCCATTTCATTTTACCATCATTCTCCAGACAGATCTGCAGTCCATCAGTATATGCAGGTTTCAAACGACTCGTTTCCCTGCTGTTCATCATTGCAGATTTATCTCCATTTGCAATCATAAACACAATCAATACATACACTGTATACTTTTAGTCTTGTTGTTCAGGTGAGCAGAAACCGCAAGTTATCAAATATATAAAAATTGTCATAAAATTCCACCTTTGCATTGCAGGAAAGATAAGTTTCCAAATACAGTATATGTTATAAATAAGACCAATTGCAATTCAAAATGCAAAGTGTGATAATATTGCATCTTGAATGCTGAAAATGCTTGAAAATTGTAAACTTAAATTTAAGTGTGCAATGTTTTGGGATGGGCATTTTTTAAAAATATTTTATTCGAATATTCGGTTTCATAGAAATCGAATATTCGTTTATTTAAATGTCCTTTAAGGAGAAAGATGTTATCTTTTAAGTTTAAGTTTTATTTTTTTCAGTTTTTGTCACCATTTCTGAACAAGCTTACAATAGTCAATATACACAACAACCTTACTATATATCTAAAGGCTTTCTTTTAGTTGAAAACATCTAAAAATATGTGTAAACAAAATATAATAAAGAACAAAAGCATTTAAGCTCAAGCAGCACGGACAGAAAAAAAAACGCCTATAAAGCAGACTGCGCAGTTCGTAGACATGCACTCGAGTGAGCATTATCGTGTTTGTATTGTTTCACGTTCATGTTGAGAAAAACAATATCCAAATGCTTGAGTGAGAAAACGCGCCGCGCTGACTTGTTAGTAGTTACTAACAGCACTCTGCGTTTTCTGTTCTTAAACATTTCTCCCTCAACGAAACTTAAATGAAGCATATGTTTCAAAATAATTTTGCGACCAGATGATCTCATCTCGGATCACGATTCCCTCGGGGTCGGCTACAGCTGCGCTTACCTGCAGTTAATGCAGTGATGGACAGCTGCTTCCTCAGTCGACTGCTGTTTGGATTTCATGTGATTTCTCATTGTGGTGGTGATATTATAACTCAGTTTCATTAATAATTGATTAAAAGTAATTTAATTTTGTAATATCATTTTCATTTAAGGAATTCCAAACTTCGCGAGGCAGACGACGCAGCTTATTCACACGTAAATGCGCCTCTATAACACGCATCATGTATTGTTGTGTAATTTATACGCGAAAATGAGTTTTTGATACGCAGTTCATCTGCGTGTAATACACACGCACCCTACACCACTAATTCTACCCAAACGTATAATACACACGCACCCCACCCCACACCTAAACCTACCCTAAGCAACCAATGCGTATCATATGCACGTAAAAACTCACTTTAGCGTATAAATTGCATATGCACAATACACATGCATGCTATAAAGACGCATTTAGTGTGATCGGGTTGGACGATAACATTATGTGATCAAATTCAATCCACTTGTTGAACACGATCCACAGAGCCACCCAGTGCATTTAATTATAACTGAGAGAAAAAAAGAAAAAAAAAACGAATAGTATTTTATATTTCAATTAATAATTGCAGAACGAATATTTGAAAATCCGTGCACATATATGCATAGTGGATTATGTAAAGAATGAATAAAATGATACAATGAAAAATTATATTAAGTTTTTAAAATAAATTATATTAAGTTTACAAAATACTTTAAATAGAAAAAAAGGCTGAAATTTTCAAAAAAAAAAAAAAAAAAGGAAGGGTTCTGCACAAAAAGTGGTTCAATCTGATTTAACTGCATGCATTTAGAAGTTCATAAGAAAGCCTAACCAAAATGTCCAAGAAATAAGAAACTTAAACATTCAAGGACAGTTTCTACTGTAAAAAAAGGTTCTTTATAAACACCATTAAAAAGTGGTTATTCTTAGAACTGTTCACTCTGCTAAACTCAAAATGGTTCTTCCATGGCATCACTGTGTAAATCCCCATTTGAAACCTTTATTTTCAAAACTCTATAATGATTCACTCAATATAACAGGAACATTGCCTGTGAGAAGCATATAAAGTTCCTGCAGTTCCATCACTCCAGCACAGAGGCGTTGCGGGCTTTACAGGCATGCGACAGTCCCAATTTCAGTGCACCCCAAACCTCGCTGTCCAAAATAGCCCGGTGTACCTGAGGGGGCTGCTCTTTGGCATGAATTAATTGTATGTTGACTGAATTAATGGGGTAGAAAAACATGCATATATCTGCTAATACACGAGAAGGACAGCGTGCGTGCATGCACACGAGTGTGTTCGCTGAAGCGTCGGTTCTGAAAAAGCCAGGCGCAGACTGAGGGGAGATGCACGCTGCCTCTCTCACACTAAGAGGTTTGGTGCTTGACCAATCAAGAGTGAGACCGAGCATTGTTAAGAACCTGCGGCTTGATGTAAGGACTCCGCTACGCTTTCCAGCTCAGGCAATGTGCAACCTGCGTGCAGCCCGTGCGCAATTTATGAATAAATTATTTGATGCGGAGTCCCCCAGGAGTGTGTAGCGCTCACCCCTCCTAAACTTAAAGCAATTACCGCCAGGAGATTATTGCCACTCAGCTACAGGCCGCGGTTCGACTTCACTGACTGGCAGACGTCATTTTATAACAGCCCGGGAGCCTCTAAGTCGCTGTGACAGAAAATTCATTGTTAGTGAGTAGTGTGAAAATTTCTACAGTCACGTCAATACGCGAGACCCGATCGGGTCTCGGAAAATGTATTACTCTTCATAACAAAGTGTGTGATTTTTTTGTTTTTTTTTCTGAAGCTGACAACATTTCACCCCTTACGGGAGGCAAAGCGTCCCACCCCTCTTCTCCCCTCTGCGCCTCTCAATTTATTCTCTTTCTTCTGGCTCACAGGTGATTACGGGCGTGCTTTAACCCAGGGGGTTCAGGCCAGGAAAATGAGATGCTAATCGTGCTGTTTTCTGTTTTATGATGGATCATCCCTCGCCGCAGAATCTGTTTTGGTGAGGAGCGATGCTCGGGCCCATAAGATTTGTGCTGCGCAAGTGCATCAATTTAAAGACACACAAATCACTCCTGACATCAAACTATGTCCAGTCGGTGATATATGGACATTAGAAGGGCAGAAACATGTTTTCAAGAGCCTCAGAAACACTTAAACTGTTGCGCAGGCCACAATGCATCTGTAAAGGAATAATGAAAATCTGTCAATATGTCATTCCAGCTCTGTATTATTTTCTTTCCTCCGAGAAACACAAAAGGAATCAGAGCTGCTCTTTCACATAGATCGAAAGTGGATGGTACTTTATACTGCCAATGACAAAAATGTACCATGCACATGTTTTCCCACTCCTGGCTCTGATGAACCCTCAACCATAAACATTGTGAATGGCTTCCTTATAATTTTGGGGATCTCTACTAACAAACTCTAAACAAAACTCAATTAAGAAGTTACACAATAGCCAACATGAGGAGTTCATTGTTTAATTAAAGGCATTGAATTCTGGTAATTTCTCAATTTGCAGTTAAATATTTTAACGTACAGGCCTAGTTTCACATATAGGGCTTAGATTAAGCCAGGAATAGGGTTTAGTTCAATTAGAGCATTTAAAGGGATACTCCACTTTTTTTGGAAATAGGCTCATTTTACAACTCCCCAAGAGTTAAACAGTCAAGTTTTACCGTTTTCGAATGCATTCAGCCGATTTTCTGATATTTAGAAGAATATCAGTAACCAGACAGATTCTGGTCTCATTGACTTCCATAATAGGAAAAAAATATACTATGGAAGTCAATGAGACCAGAAACTGTCTGGTTACTGATATTCTTCAAAAAAAAAAAAATCAGAAAATCGGCTGAATGGATTCGAAAACGGCAAAACTCAACTGTATAACTCTGGGGGAGTTGTAAAATTAGCCTATTTCCAAAAAAAAGTGGAGTATCCCTTTAAGTAGATTTTATAAACATGCAAAAAACACAAATTACTGGTGTGCATCAAAACAATGACACATTTTAAGATGGCTCAAACTTGCATTTTAGTCTGGGACTTGGTTTAAACCTTGTCTGTGAAACTAGGGGAAAATGTTGCAAATGGTCCACTCATAAACCAAATGAGTTTGGATGCAAATCATATATCTAAATGAACCATACCACATGCATCTTGGATCTTGGCATCATAAATGACCATTGACTTTTGCCGAGTATAAGAAAAGCTCTGACATTAACTTCTCATTTTGTTTCAAAGACCACAAACAGAGCAATAACCACTGAAGAATGAGTAGAAGCGCTGTTTAAAACAATCAAACAATTTAGCATTTCAGTGGCATATAATTCCTTCCTGAAGAGTCATTTAAGTATGGTCAAACTTCACTTTAGCCGTTTAGGCTGTAGGGTTAATTCACAGCTGCTGAAGAATGACTGCAGTGCTCACTATGACGTGGTTTTCCAGGCGTTTGAATAAGTAAACAAAACAGATGTTCTCGTCGTGTTCGGTAAATCTGCATGAAATCCAAAATTGCCACTTTGTACGGCGGCACAGTGCAATGTATACAGCACTTGTTGACCGACTTCATCGTCAGCCGCGCACTTTAGCTGTCAGGTCGCATCAGAGCAGCGAAGAGCATCATCCGTCAGCGTGATATCTGCGGCTCTGTCACTCCCAGCCATTTCCCCCCTCTGATTCCTGACCGTCTGTGTCTGCTTAATAAATAACCAGCCTCAGAAATGGCAGAGACACTCCGCGTTAACAGAGACCATCTTGAAGCGTTCCCCCCACCCCCTATCGCAACACTTAGAGATAACCAAGCAAGATTTGGCACAGCTGGAGAGAGGAAGACTCTTTCGATCCTGTTGGCTGACTTTCTATCATTCCCTCTTGCCATGGCTGACTGCCCTGTCCAGCCTGTTTGTGTCATTTTCGCTACAACCCCCCTCCCTTCAAGCCTTCATTTTTGCCAACGCTCTTTCTTTCTCTTGCGTTTTCTCTGCGAGCGGCTGACTTCTCTTCTACACTGTCCGTACCCCCTCCGGCGCATATAAAAGTGCGTGAGCAGACCCTCATGCTCCACATGGCAGTGGGGCAGTAGAGATGGATGGAGCGATGGGTGGACGGAGAGATGGATGGGTGGATGGACAGATAGTGAGGGAGGCGGATGCATGTGTCCCCTGTTGAGACGGAAGAAGCCTTCCCTCCACTCTAACACTCATTACTTACCTCGCCTCCCACAGGCCCACCGCGCGAGACGCCACCATGTTCCTCATGCCACCCGTAATGTGTGTGTGTGCGAGCGGTTATATACACTCAGCACTATTAAAGTCTTCTTCGGCAGGTACAACAGCGCCCACTTTATTTATACAGAAACCACTATTCTCTCTGAACACCCCCACTGCGGTTCCACAAAGATGCTCTCACAACACTGTCCGAAAATGTAAAAAAATAAAACTTCAAGAGGAGTTGTATAGGCATGAAACAGCATTCGCAATGCACCAAACTTCCATAATATAGCACAAAGGCCCATTCACAACAAGAATGATAAAGATAAATTGGCTTCCATAACAGTGGGAGATAACATTTTGTTTATTACAAGTGAGCACTGCAGTTATGTCGTCTGTCTTTAAAAGCTCTTTTAAAAGTTCTTTAAAGTCAGAAGGATTTTGATTGGCTGTCAATGATATCGCTCCTTTGTATCACTATCATTATAGTGTGGCTTTTTTTCTATTTGCATAGAATTAGAATGATTATTAAACCCTGATAGTTATTGAATATTCACAGGGGGCGGAACTTAACTGCATCCACTGGGAAACGTTTTTTTCAGAAGTGGAAGTTTACAAAATATTACAAAGACAAATATTTGTTGTCTTTAAAATGTGCCGGTAAAAAATAAAATAAAAAACTATACCAAAATGTAAAAAAAAAATTATAAAAAAAATTGTAAAACATTAATTTCAAACTAAGTACATTAAAAAAAAAAAAACATCTACAAACTGTTTATCGCTTGACACTTACAAATATTGTAATTAAACTGTATTTGGAGTACTTATTTTTTGCACAATGTACATTAATATTAAGCTTGAAATGTGTTTAAATACTGCGAGGATAGTATAACCTCTGTATAATAACAGTCTTTAAATGAAAGATGTTTAAAGTCTACTAAAAGTATTCTTACAATAGCTCCATCTTATCTCGATCAAATATACTTAAGTATAACTTTATCTCAGTACTATTTCTGGATATCTAAAGCACATTAAGTACACCATTAGTTCCAATTTACCAGACTTTAAGTATAATCAATTTAGCCAAAACTACAATTGCAGGATATTTATATTAAGTAAATAAATATGTAAATGTATTTGTAGAATACTTAGCATAAAATAAATGTATTCATTTTAGTATATTTATTTTTCACTGGGGTGCATGTCCTTTCTCATTTGCATAAACGTGAACTCTGCTTAACTTTCTCATTGTTAGTCACTGACACTTGACGTAAATTACCAATTCTCACTGAATACACTTAACATACAATATCAATATACTTGTACAGTCTACAAATATTACAGATCTAAAACTTCACAAAAATCTTCTATTTCCATTTAATTAACTTCATTGGCACTTGGAAGTTACGAAAACGTAAAAAAAAATTATCGAGAATTTCCCAGTGGCCAAAAAAAAAATAAAAATCTTAAACAGAATAGCATGATGCTATCTTACCAACGCAAAGGTCATGGGTTCAATTCATGAATAATCTGATAAAATATGTACCTCCTTGAATGCAAGGATTTTGTATATTTCCAACTCAAAACAAGATAAATTTATAAAGAAAGCGTATAGGGTTCATTCTGATTTCATGTACTCTTAGACTTTATTGTATTTTAGGTCCATTTAGCATCTAAAAGGTAAGGTAATCCACTTTAACATCCACTGGTTATGCTATGCAAAAAAAAAAAACATACAATCTTCCCCCAAGGCTAAAAATTCATCAACACAATGGGCTCCAAAAATATGCATGAATGTTCATGTTTTGATTTTAAAATCAGGAACAAAGCAACTATTAAACAAAGAAATCAACTAATAGGCTATTTGCTGATGCCCTAATTAAATGATGCCACTAGAGTAAAGGACAGTCATTAGAACGACTCCTTCTGCTGTGTGAAACCTGGACTTGGTGATGTTTTATTCATTTATTTATTTATATATTTTTATCTTGAGTTGTAGAACTCCCACAGACTCCAACTGAGCTCAGAGATTCACATAACAAGCTAATGCCTTTAAAAACTGCTGATGCCGAACATAAAACAGGACATGGAGAAAGCGAAAATAAATCCACACAATGAGACCCCTGCACACACATACACATAGGGAACGGCCACAGAAAAACGTTTTTTAAGCTTTGTTATTATTTGGCCGTCTCTCACTGAATTATAACCTTGAAATGTGTCCAGTTACAGAAACAAGGATGTTTTAATGGCAAGCGGGGCCTTTGATGTAACAAATGATTTAATCAATAGAAATGATGAAAGTAGTAATGATGGATATCTGTTTCAAATCTGCAAACGATGACGTCGCTTAGGAGATTTGGGAATGCAAACTCATGCCAGCGATGAAAATTATGATTTAACAATGGTCTGTCACCGCCCTACGATTTAACATGCCATGCAAACAAGCTCAAACACAAATGATTTGTCACAAACATTTTGACAGATTCTATTCTCTGGGCACTAAGGAAAGATAAAAGACCAGACGAATAATACATTGACAGCATTTTCCCCTGATTTTTGTTGTTGCTGTTGAATAAAAAATTATAACAACAACAATAATAGGCATTTTGAAAATGTAAACATTTATGTTTAATAAAATGCATTTCAAAATTAATGCATTTTATATAATTAATATTTAAACATTTATAAAAAAAAATCTCAATAAACAAATGCTAATAGTAAGATGATTTCTTTTTTCACATTTAAAAATAATTTAATAAAATATTTTATTTAATTATTCTATTATGCCAGCTCATGTCATTCATTTTAAAAATAATGTAATAAAATATTTCAGTGATTCAATTATAATTATTAATACATTTATGTCTGTTCACTCTTGAAACAAATACTGTAAATAACTGGACATACAGTAGAGCTTGTCAAATAATAAACCACAAGTATGAACACACAGTTTCTAAGCTTGTCGTCCTGTGAGATTTTATCCAATTCAGGAAAAAAGAGCCATGTGGCGGTACCTGATTCCAGCTTAATGCACAAAAACCACTTCCACACAAGTGACAGACCACATTACCCCCATCACTTCCATTAGCTTTGATTTCTGGATGTCTGTCGAGAGCAGTTACACGTTTCCTCGAGCGAGCGCCTCAGAAAGAGCGAGTGTGTGAGGGAGAGATAGAGCTGGAAAAAAAGAGTCACTAAAAATGCAGAGAATCGGATAGGTCAGTGATTCTGAGTGCCATGTCAAGCCGTTTACTTTGGGGAATTTAATAATGGCTGTTTGGCCTCTATGGCTATTTGTTCTGCTATTACGAGCCACTAAAATGCTTATGAATCCAGAAAATGTGAGGTAAGAGAGTACTCTACATTTCGTACTGCTTAACCAGAGACTTAAATATGCATGAAGCTCCGCGGGGAATTCATACGGATAGGCCGCACAAAACACACACACACACACTACACCTACAAATATAAACACGGCACACATACAAACATATACTCTAGGGCTGCTGGGTGGGATGACAGTATATGTGTGAACTGGAAGTTGACATTTTGCAATCAACTTTTAATGCTGTTAATGAGCAAGGTCACAACTTGCTGCATTATTATTGGATGCATTGATGTGTCACAGTACTGTAAAAAATAATCCTGTAAAAATACAGATGTGGTTGTCAGCATCATACCGTAAAAATACGGTGTGTTACTGTTTTTGAAATTAACAGATAAATACCGTATTGTCAGCTACAGTATAAAAACTATATGCTCTATAACACTAAAACAGTAACACATCGTATTTTTACGGTATGATGCTGGCAACCACAGCTGCCAGTAGTTTTTTTACAGGATTATTTTTTACTGTTTTAATGTGGCTCGTCCAATCATCAGATAAGTTTTATAAAATTAGTTGTACTAATTTTGTTTTTTTAACTCAAAGAATCATCATTAATATGGATGGTTCTTTTGATTCGAAAAGGAAAAAAAAGTTGTAATTTAATATATAAACCCTTGAATTTCCAGCAAGAATTACAATCATGCGTAAGAATTGGGTTATAATATCCTCAAAACACACACATATATACATTCAAATACTTTTGCATACAAGAACTTGTACACACTCTGTCTTTCTGGAACACAAACATCAAGGCATTTAAAACACACACTTTTCTATTTCTATCTGGGCACTGGAACCTTGCAGTCAGGTAGAGACAATAAAACAGCTTCAACCCAAGGCTGAAAGCTTCATAAGTCTTTAAAGTTTCGGAGAAAGTGTCACACCTCTGGTCCAGGGGGACGGCGAGCACGAAACACTGAGAACGCGGCAGATGCAACACCTCCCAAGCTGAAGGGTTTCAACAAAAACAGCAGGTAGAGTGCTGTCGACTGGCAGCAAGTGAAAATTCCCTCCCCGTTTCCTCTGAGAGAGCACAACGCCGCAATTACCCCCTCAGAGAAACAGTAAGAGAGAGCTAGAAAGCCAGACGCGGCAGGCGAGCACCAGAGATCTTAGATTTCTCTAATCTTTCTTATGCTCTTTACAGTAAGCGCTTGTTTAGTACATCTATTGATAGATGAAACACTGCAAACTCTGCATAGTCATCATAAATAACAACACGCTTGCAGTGAGAGAGAGAGAGAATGGGTTGTTCTCTTGGTCTCTGCAGGTCTCGGCTCTGCGTACGAGCACGCCGGATGCTCACGCTTGCCCTCAGGAGCCGGCCGGGTTTTTATGTACGATTCTTAGAGCATTCGACATGGGAGTTTTTGGAGTAAACCTATTTCGGTCCAAGCCAACATTATCAGTTACAGGATTTTTTCCCCCCTGATTTTCCACTCAATGGACTGTGTTTTCTACTCAATGAATCAAGGCAGAGAAAACAGAAAGAGAGCCAGAGAAAGAAAGAGGGGAAATAGTCGCTGTTTATTAGATACACAGATCAAGATCTTCAGGGAGGAATGTTTTTTTTTTTTTTTTTTCCTACTGTGGCCCAAAAAAAAAAGCTTTTGGACACACATAAATACGCATGAAGGAATGCCATCGCATTAGTCAAAAAACAAAACAAAAAAAAAACATTTCAAACCAAATGGCATTTATTTTCAAGAAAGATTTTATATTATTTAAAATATTCACAATATATGAATATTTTATTGTTCAATGATGTGAATATACATTCACATCACATTAAGAAAATTCATGAATATTAGAATGATTTTGATTATTTTGTCTATTTTTGTCAAAACTATGAAATCACTGAAGTTGCACGTAGCACTTTTCCTATAATAAATGCATCATTAAAAAATAGTATAAATACATATATTGAGGTATATATTTTGCTTTTAAAGACTGAAAGACTTACTTATTTAAGGCCATTGCACAGATAATGATATTTTCGTATGCGTTTTTTCGTATTTGTGATTCGGTGGCTCTGAATTGTCAAAAAACCATTCAAACTCCATTTAAACTGCTTGCTACGGATGCGAAAAATGCCGAAAATCGATTTCGTTTTTCTTTTTTTTTATGATGGACGAAAGTTTCGGAGGCAGTGTGCAAGTGTGATTGACATAATGTGAGGTTGTATTTATTTTTCAACGTGCGGAAATTTCGGACTCAGTATGCGATGGCCTTTACACTTACACTAAACATTCTAAACCATATAGACTTTTAACAAGTTTGTAAGCAGCAGATATACTGTGCAAAAGGATTTTTATAGGTAAATTGACGTCATACAATCGACTAAAAATCATCGAAACACTAGCTGATTAAGTCACAGAGCAAAAATGATAAAGAAAAGTAAAGTTAGTTTGTTTGCAGACGCCAATCTAATGCAATAAAATTCATGCAGGATTAAGGGTGCAAATATTTTCAGCAGGGTCAATGTATATGCAAACCCAGAAGAAAACACCTGCATTACGGAGTCTAACTATGTGAGAATTAATACCGTTTAAATAATTTAGCATGTGCTTCTGTTCGTCAGGGCTTAGGGGATATCGAACACGCTTAAATCAGGCCTTTGTTTCTGCTTTTTGTTTTAGTGAGAGGTGACACATTGATACAGTGGGTGACAATCCATCTCTCTCTGTCTCTCGCTCTCTTTGTGTCCTCCAGCACGAAATTAAAAGCTCTAATTCACAGTGACACCAAAGGTAGATCAGGTCTAATCTGGTGCTTTAAAACCTAACAACCCTCAAAACTTTATAAATTTTGCATTAGGGGATGTTCAACCATGTCCAGTTCAATCTCACTCACTCTCTTTCTCTTCAGAGCCGGATGGCATTGTTGTTGTTAAGTGCTGTTTCGGTGACAGCCGGCACACATCAGTCAGAAATGACTAGCGAGCTGGATCCAAGGGCCTGGATGGTGATCAGGTCACTGCAGTGGGACCTGTTCTCCTGTCCCCTGAGATGACCTGGCCGCTGACTCCAACAGATAACAGCCAAGTTCAGTCACTTGAAGTAATCCTTTAGTGACTAAAATGACTGGAATGACAAAATAGGAGGACGTGATTTACACTTTCCGACATCAATAAAAGCAGATATCGAGGGTATGTTCTACTGAAAGGACAGAAGTGGAAAAAGGCTTGGAAAGTGGCTCACAGTTGAAGGAGAGACAGAAGAACACCGGATGGAAAGGCGGGGAGCGTGAAAACTGCACTTTTCATTGTGTTGGAAAGAGCGGACAGCCTCTCTAACAGGATTTGGTCACCTGATATTGGGGACTCCGTTAATTAATTTAACATTTCCAGAAGCAGGGACCCATAACGGAGCTACTGTTTAGCCTATACTACTTGTAATATCAATAGCAGATAATGACCTTCAATAACATTCTTTATATCTCTTGAAGATAATATTTATATATATGCATATCAGTGTCTATGCATAATATATATATATATATATATATATATATATATAAACTAGGGCTGTCAAACGATTAATTGCATCCAAAATAAAAGTTTGTGTTTACATAATATATGTGGGTGCACTGTGTATAATTATTTTGTATATATATATATATATATATATATGAAGAGTTCAGATGCAAAAGCCTCTAAATGCCATTTGAAATTTTCTTCTTTAATGATGATTTTTATCAAACTTGTATATTTAAGTTCAGTAATTTCACTTAAATAACAATTGCCATTTAAGTGAAATTACTGAACTTAAATATACAAGTTTGATAAAAATCATCATTTAAAGAAGAAAATTTCAAATGGCATTTAGAGGCGTTTGCATCTGAACTCTTCATATATATATATATATATATATATATATATAAATAAATACACGCACATGCATTTATATTTAAGAAAAAAAATATTATTTATATATAAAATATTTATATTTATATATAATATAAATTATATATAAATCTATATACAGTATATACATGAAAATATTTCTTAAATATATACAAGAATGTGTTTGTATTTTTATATATATATATATATATATATATATATATATATATATATATATATATAAAATTATACACAGTGTACCCACATATATTATGTAAACACAAACTTTTATTTTGGATGCAATTAATCGCGATTAATCGTTTGACAGCCCTAATAAAAACGTGTGCTAAATCTACAAAGTCAAATTGAGGTTAAATTGAATTTCACAGAGAAAAGCACTTCTAAATGTTTGTTGTGTTTGCCAGATCTTAGTGCAATGCTGTTAGTGATGTGTAGGTGTATTTATGCATCTTGGCAAATGAGTACCGTATGATAAACGTGCAAAAACTAGATGTCTGCCAATGTCATGACTCACGAAGAAACACATCACTTGCATTCGCATGCATTCAGAACAATTATGAAACGGTGAGTGATTCTGAGACAATGACACTGTGCATGAAACATCTGGTCCAGGCGTGACACGTCGTATCATAACAAACAGGAAACAGACGGCTGCCGTTATCTATATAGCAGAGGTTGGGGTTAGTTGTCACACATTTTACTCCAGTGAATAATACATATTTCTCAGGGTGGGTTCAATTTTGAAGGTCATTGATTATAATTTTATTATAGACACAAACCTTAAATCAAAAAAGATAGTTCATTGAATGCAATTTAGTCCTGAAATAAAACTTTCTTTCTGTCTTCATGTTATTTACTTATTAATCACTGTCTGAGTAATCATGTTAAACACGCATACAGGAAATAAAACCGTGGTGGAAGAAAACGTTGTTTATCCTGAGAAAGAATGAATTTTCATAATGTGCATCGAATGACACTTATCACTTGCACTGTAAGAATCTGAAATTACTTTCACCATAAAAGACTGAAATACACAGTCCTTAAACTGAATTATACGTTCATTTCAAACGGCCTCCCTGGAGGATCAGACAGTGGCAAAAATTACTAGCCATAATTCGGAAATATTTAGATGCTTTAAATGAATTGTTTTTTTCTTATGCATGACCGTCAGCGAAAGAAAAATTGTACTTCCTTACGCAGTGTGTTCATTTAAGGGGAAATATTGAGGTCAAAATCTCTGCAGACTGCAGTTTGCAGAGCAAGATGAAACAGCGGTCCCCTGACAATAAAAGGTGGAAACTATGATAAATAAAATATTATGGAGATGGCTCTCTAATATTGCATTGTCACAATCAATTTCCTATTACCCTTCTCAGTTTTGATATGGAGTGTATTATTTGCTGCTGAAATTCACTTTATAAAGCCAGAGACTCCAGTTTACATATAAACTGCTCCTGTTCCTTCTCGGGGCCCCGAGAATGAAAAGCCCATGGCTATGAGGAATGAATTGCGCATTTGAGATGCAATTAGGTTAGCATGTATACGGCAAAGCGCAATCCTTCTCTCTGCCGCTCTTTCTGCCTTTGCCGGGCTTGTCACGGGAAGTGAACTACAGCCGGAACCAAATTGAATCAAATCAGCTGGCGGCCTCCCGATTAAACGAGCCAAACCCAACAAAATGATTGTCATATTTTTCCAGGCCGGCGCACGGATCTAAAAAGAGATCATTTTTAATAACGGCAAATCGTGGGGTGCGTATTAGTATGTTAAACAGTGAAACGTGTTGGCATTGAGATGAACTGTTTCCACTTACAAGACGTGACATGCTGTAAACTCTTAGCGGGTTTCTCTCGCACTCTTCCCTCTCTGAATGACATCATTAGCGTGAGGAGAGAGACCCTGTTAGGACGAAACACTGACAGGAAGTGTGCGCACACCGATGTGACGGCAGTTAATTACTCTGTTGGCACCTCTTTCTCGGAGCGAAAAATGAGGGAAATGGGGGTCACGTTTTTCACAAACGGAGAAGAGCGGTGTTTAATGACGTGACACCTGGTTTAATGTAGTATGCAAGAAGGTGACAGAGAGAAAGACGGAGAGAGAGTCAGAGGTAAAAAGAGGCTGCCGATGGATTCAGAAATGTACAGCACGTGCAAATGAAGTCGCAGAAAAGGCTGGGAAAGAGGGTGTTGTGGAGAAACCGGGAAACAACACCGACGGAGGGAAGGTGCGAACAAGAATAGGACACGTGTATTCTCTCGGCCCTTTGGTTTGGTGAAGCACAAATTAAGTGACAAAGATCAGACGGGTCAGATCCATGGTGTAAAAAAAGCTAAATCTACATCTCATAATCATAAAGTCAACAAAGAATAAAACAGAATAGAAATCATTAAAGGTACACTCTAGGGGTGGGCGATATGGAAAAAATATCATATCACGATTTTTTTAGGAAAATCACGATCACGATTTTTTTATCACGATTCTTTTTCAAGTTTGTTTTAATATTTTGCAAGTGGCTGTTCATTACAGCCAAACTAATGTCCCTATGTTAAAAACAAAGCCTTAGGTAACAAAAGAAAAAAGAAAGGCATACATTTAGGCCAGTGGCAAAGATAAAATCTTTGTCATTATTTTCTTTGTTATTAAAAAAATAAGACAAGATAAACATTACACAAATTAATATTCATATTAAATAAATAGTGCTTTATTTTTTCAGATGCAGTGGATGTATTTAGCAGAAGCATTGAAGTAATTAAATGAACAAATATGAAATTAAAACACTACATAGACTTCACTGAATAAATTGATTCTTATTAAAGCTACTATTAAAGTTCTCAGTCAGTGAGTGATTTTCTCCTTGTGTTTTTTTTTTTGTTTTATTAACACTAAAGGGATAATTCCCTCAAAAATGAAAATTGTCTTAATTTACTCTCTCAAGATGTTTTAAACCTGAATAAGTTTCTTTCTTCTGTTGAAAATAAAAGTTATTTTGAATAATGTGGGTAACCGAACAGTTGCTGGTCCCCTTATAGTTTTTTTTATAGGTTCTCTCCTGGAAGTTAATAGGGACCAGCAACTGTTTGGTTACCCACATTAAAAAAAAAAAAATTGTTTTTTGTGTTCAGCACAAGAAAGAAATTAATACAGGTTTGGAACAACATTAGAGTGAGTAAATAATGACGGATTTTTTTTTTTTTTTTTTTTTTTTGTGAACTATCCCTTTAACTCTTTCCCCGCCAAACACAGAATTTTCCGTGTTTAATGAAAAAACGCATCTGCGCCAAACACGGAATTTTCCGGGTATCCGTGTTTTAGGTGGTATACGGTAAGGAAGACCGCGCGGGTCTTCCTTACCGTATGTTGCATACCGCATGTCCTGAATGATTGCGCAACTCTTTGATCAGAGAAACAGATCGCAATCGTCTCAAACAGTGGAGTAGTGAGAATGTATCAGACAGACAATGCAGAGGTATATGGCTGAAGTACTGGAGGTTAATGGACTCGGAGTCCGATCACTCTTTATTTGATAATTCTGAATCTGATCGGGACGAAGTAGTCAGTGAGAGAGATGCACATGTTGTCACAGAAAGTTCTAGCCATGGACGTGCCGCAAATAGATCGTATAATATTATGACACTATAATATGTATGTGTGTGTGCAGGCATTTATGTGTGGCTGTCTAAATATGAAGGTGTAATTGTCAAATTATTTCTCTCTTTGTGCACATTTACCACATTGTAATATGTATTTGTGTGTGTGTGTGTGTCTAGGCCTGTTTATTGTAATTCCAATTATTCATTATTCACAGGTAGAACACAGAGAGGCAGAGGCAGAAGTTTTATTGCAAAAGTTACATTTCCCTTATATCCTGGGAAATTTGATATATTTTACATTTATTTTATGTTTTTAATTTATTTTGGAAAGTTTTATATATGAAGGAAACAACATCTGAATGTATTCTGCTTTTAAATGCACTTGTTTGATAAAAATACCTTTTTCTCAGTTTTTTGTCCAAAATGTTGTGTTTTTGACAAAACCTACCTCTGTTCAAGAGGCAATAAAAAAAGAACAGATGAAGATAAAATAAAAACGTTTTTTTTGCCTAAAAGCAGAGGCTCAGATCTTTATTTTTATATATATCATCTTCATATATTCATGGAAGAAAATATTCAGCGGGGCATTCAAATTTAGCGAAAATCGTCAAAAACCCTGGCGGTGGCTGGCAACTTTTTTTAAAAACGCTGGCGGGGAAAGAGTTAAGGACAAGCGGCAGTACTATTTATTCCTGTCGCTTTTAGACCAGCACGCGACGCGTTTAATATAGACGCATATTACACCAGATATTCTCTCAAATGTTTGCTTTCACTTTAGACATAGCCTGTTTATGTAAACATTGTGTGTATTTAACAGTATTAGCATAATAAGACTCGAAAGATAACTTAGTCCAGTATTCAGGCGCTGTTTGACAGGCTTCTAGTTCCTGTGAGCGTCGGGGGTTAGGGGCCATTCACATATCGCGCCTAAAAACGCGTAGAAAACGCTAGGCGCACGCGTTCTCCTTTTTCCAAAGAAGCGCTAGGGCGGTTGCACTCCGGAGGCGTCTGTCGTTGCTAAGCAACCATCAGCTGCGCTCTCCATTACATGAAGGAAATTTCAGCAATGGATTTCCTCCACCGAAAAACCCTTGCTGTAACTCTGTTACAAGATTTATTTACTCAGAAAAGTAAAAAAACGCATACAACATACCCATACTACAAAAACGCAAGAACCATGGGGAATTTCACCAGCTGATTTAGGAACTCCGCCTGAACAATGGGAGGTTCAAAGCCTATTCCAGAGTGGACAAGGACCAGTTTGATTATATTTTAAGAAGAGGTAACAAAAATGGCGAGGAAGCTGATTGGTTGGTTCGTGTCACGTGACCTACGGTGCGCTTGCGGCATTCTGAAAAGTTGAGATGTTTTTATCTCGATGCGGCGCGGACGCGCCTGGAAAAAACGAGCGCGTCGCACCGCGACCGCGTCGCTTCCATTATGAGCGCGCATACCGCGCGCCTACATTTGAAATAACGAACTTGAGCGCGCAAAAGACGCGATATGTGAACCGGCCCTTATGCGGTCAGGAAAGCGCACGTTAGAACAGCGCATCAGCGCGTGAATTAAATGTTTAACCGGCAAGGCTTATGCAAATAATGAACTTTTGTGAATTGCAGTGTCCCGTACCTATTGATTAACGTGTGATCATGTGTAGGCTACGTCGCGTTGTACAGTTGAGAGACGGAGGCGCCAGAACTGAACTGATAGAATGCACTGTAACACGATACTACGATATTTCTTCAAAAGCAGATCGTGGAGACATTTTAATCGTCCACGATTAAAAATCGTCATATCGCACACCCCTAGTACACTCTAAACAATGCTGGGTTGTTTGAACCCAAATTTGGGTCAAATATGGACAAACCCAAATGTTGGGTTAGAAATGTAATTTCGAATTTTAACCCAACTTCAACTTTCACTTTGAAATGTCCATTTTTTGATTGCATTTTTAACCCAACATTTGGGTTTGTCCATATTTGACCCAAATTTGGGTTGAAACAAGTGTAAAGTGTGAAAAACAAGGGCAGTTGGATGTATTACCTGCACATACACTCTAAAATGCAGGGTGGTTTTAACCCAATTTTGGGTCAAATATGGACAACCCAGCTATTGGGTTAAATAAATTGCATTTCTTAATCTAACATTTGGGTTTGTCCATGTTTTACCCCAAATTCTGTTAAAACAACCCAACATTTTTTAAGAGTGTATGCCTACACTTTTTTTTTTTTTTTACAATTTTAGGTTAAATGTATAAGGTAAATGTTAATATAACTGTATAAGAGAATGTGTGTATCTAAGATCCTGTAACCTTCACTACTGGTCCTTAAGTGAGGAAAAGTGGATTTTAAACAAATATTATAGGCTCACGATTATTCAAAAAAAGACACAAAATCTGCATGCATAACTATAAAATATTCATCAAAATGCATTTTAGATATAGTATAGGATGTCACAGTGTGTGACGGCAAATTTCCAAAAGTATAAAAAACATTAGTGCAGATAATTTTTCTGTCATTTTTTATGACATTTGTTAATTCTATTCTATTTAGTGTTTAGAATGCCTTCACTGGAATTCAAGATCAGAGAGTGTTCACTAAATCACTGAAATACTGTATATTAAAGTTTTTATATTGCAGTGAAACAACTTGGAACATTTCCTGAAGCATTTTCATTAACTATATATGTTCAGACGTGTATTTTATTTTTCTCCATCTGTCAGTACAAGCTACTTTATCAGTACCGTAAATCTAACATATATCCTTTACCCGCGATTTTCCCCTTGCTGTGGGTCATTTGACTGCAGGGCTGGAAAAGAAAACGAAATGTGAGTCATAGCGAAAAAGAAAGACAAAAAAAAAAGGGCGAAACATATTTCATATTTTCATATGGTTCATATTTTGTGACAGGCCCTTTCCACATGAAGTGCTGGGGTTGTGTGGAGGAATTATGACAGACTGGTTTTCACAGCTCCACCGAAGCCCACAGAGTCCTGCCAAGTGCTAAGAGCTGCCAGCAACGGTGACCTTTTAATACGCCACAAAGACCACGGCACACAGGGTCAGCTTTCCACGGACAAGGCAAGAGGACGAGAAGAGAGAGAAGAAAGAGAGCTCGGCCAGACTCTTTTAATGTGCAGTCACCCACAAAACCATAAAAAGGCCTTCATTTTATGCTTAAGGAAAAACTAATAGGAAATGAATTTTGAAATGTCATGTTTCACTAGGATTTGTGTTTAAAATGCTGGCTCGATCAGTTGGTAGCAAATGTAGTCAGTTAACTTCCTCTTAAAGAGGAAACTAGATATATCTGAACTCATTCAGGGATTTAGGGAGCTGCAAGCTGTGTGTGTGTGTGTCTACTGAATGTGTAAGAAACAGCTAGTAGGGGGTTGTCACAATTCTTCTACTTGTGCCTGCTTGTGTAACCACTCGCTGTGACCAACCTCTCTCTTGCTCTTTCTGTCTGTCTGCCCCTGTATCCCATTAGAATGCTGCCATAAACTCAGAGGATGCCAAAATCCACTATGCGAAAGCCAAGTCACCAGGCCAGTTTTTGCATTAGAGGCAACCTAGTACTGTTAAAACATCACCCTTAATCAAATTGCGTCCGTCAAACTAAAGCAAAGAGAGCAACACATTCACACATACTGACTAACCATCCAAACGGAGATTCCTATTAAACTGTATTGTATTGGCAAATTTTAGAGCATACTGTTAAATAATACAGAAAACGAAAACAATGTTATTTTGTCCGTTTATAAAATACGGAAGAGGATTAGGGCAAAGCAATAATAATAAAAAAAACTCGAGATTAGTCATTATATTGCGAAATTAAACTCAGAATAAAGTCGTGTTTCGAGAAAAAAGTCGAAATACAATCTTGTGAATAAACTCATTACATTTCGAGAATAAAGTCGTTGTGTTTTGAGAAAAAACTCGATAAATTTCAAGAAAGAAAAACTTGAAATGCAATCTTGAGAATAAACTCATTACACGACTTTATTCTCGAAATTTAATGAGTTTTTTTTTTTCTCGAAACACAACGACTTTATTCACAAAATCTAAAGAGTTCATTCTCAAGATTGTATTTTAAGTTTATCTTTCTTGAAATGTAACGAGTTTTTTTTTCTCGAAACACAACGACTTTATTCTCGAAATGTAATGAGGTTATTCTCAAGATTGTATTTGACTTTTTTCCCTCGTAATTTAACGAGTTTAATATCACATTATAATGACTTTAATCTCAAGATGGTTTTAATCATTTTTTATTATTGCTTGGCCCTGATTTTCTTCCGTAATAAAATAAACAATTGTATTTAAAAAAGTTCAAGGGGTTAACAAAAATTTTAATAAATGCATTTACATGAACTTAATGTTCATTATAAGACATTATTATAAGACGGTAAGTAAGCCAAATATATTGCAAAGGGAAGTACTGAACTATTTATTAACTGTCTAGACTTTCTTATTGTTAAATTCCAGTTCGTAGTATTCTTAATTATATGTGAAGTCATGACATAGAAGTCGAAAATATTTAATTTATCAACAAACAAGTTAAGTTACTCAAGTTCTACATCACTATGCTTTCAAAATCAATGGATGCTTTCTAGGATTCTCCAATTTACAGCATCTATTGTGAAGGCGTTGAACATGTAAAATGAATGTGTGATGTTGGACAGTTGGACTGAAGACAGTTACGTCAGAGGAGAGCAGGTGGCTTCTTTGCGTCTGTTTAGCATAAGCACCCGATGAGCACACACACACACACGTGATTCTCTGTCATCACTGGCCCCTGAGGCAGGTGTGGCCCCACACACATGCAGTTTAAAAAAAAAATGGCCCCAAAATGAAATGCTGCTGCTCCACGTCCCCGTTCAACCCGACCAGATCGGCTGTCACTCCTGACATCGCTTGTCAGAAGTTCTCCTTCACTGCCCATGGACAACATGGGGGTCAAAAGAGCAAGTACAATGGGCCAAACCATCCTTCTTTTTTTCCCTTCTCTTCTCAGCAGACACTGAACTCAGAAACGACAAGAGAGGCTGGGTTAAAACTAGCTGCCAGAAAAACAAGCGCTGCAGAACGAGTGAAGGGAAGGAGAAAAAGGGACTCGCTTCCATTCTCTCTCATTTCTGATGTCAGGAACAGCAGGATTGTGCTCTGACAGCCAGGGAAGCAAAAGGCCAAAAATGTCCCTAACACCACACCGGGGTGAGAGTGACTGCTTAACTTTGGTTTTGTGGGTAAAAGTCACATGCATCTTGAATATATTAAAACGGTCGTTCTTCACTGGTTTTACTTCAGGAGATTTTACATTGGACATCAAGTCCAGGAGACCCAATACAGCACTGGAATTGTTTATTGTCCGATCATGATTTTCAATGGTTTCATGCTCTCAGTCTCCAGTAATTCACCACACAAAACTCACTGTGGTCAGCACACAACATTATCCTCACTGCACATAAAATTGACTTATATTTCATATAGTATACTTGCTTTTTACCTTCATTTTGTAGATAGTTTTCAAGGGAATGTCACTGTCTGTGCTGCCATCTGATTAATTTGATTAACTTATACCAAGTGCCAGATTAAAATACAGTTTAGCTGAATGCACAACCTTTGCCATCAAAAATTAAATATGTGAAAATCCACAAATTTAACCATTTAAAATCTGTGAATGATAACTCTAAAACTTCCTTTTTATGAAACGTCTATCATAAGATCTTGAGAGGTTAACGTTAGATGACGACGGAAATTCACTTCACCCATTCAACTCGCCAGTCTCATGCATGTCAAACATGATGCAAAAGTTTCACAATTGTGCTAAAGACTCACAAACAATATTCTTCATTCTCTGAAGCCTATATTAATTTTACTCTTGTAAACAATGATCTTAGGTGGATTCTTTTGACAAAATCATAAGCATTAGATTACCATAGCTTAGCAAATACAACAATCACGAGATTAAACTGTTTCTTATGTTGAAAACTTACTTAGCCAGTGTATTAAGCAATGTTGTTGTTGTTTTTTTTCTTCCCTGAATTGCTTCATTAAAGGACGAGTCAATGTTTTTGAACAAATCATTTCTGAGTGTGTGTTCGCGTATACAGAAAATGATTCAATAAAATAAAAACAATAACAACTACGATCGATGCCATCTACTAGCGCAAATTACGTACCCTCACCATGCAGAAAGATTCAAATCACTGGGATCCTCACCTCTAGTCCGAGCAGAAATGGTGTTCACAACATTTATGGCACTGGGTGGACAGTCACAATCATAGATATGGTCACAATCCTGAGCATCGTCTTTCTTTCTTCTTCGCAGATCTCATGACGGCATCTCATCTGGTGCTGTGTATGAAGTTCATAAGGCACACTCTTAGAAAAAAGGGTTCAATGTATGTAGCATAGGGTTTTTTACTCAACTGCAAAGGACCTTTTAGAAATAACCCTTTTGGCAATAACCCTTTGGCAATAAGAAATAACCCTTTTGGCACAAAAGTTCTTTATAGGCTATTATTCATTCATATATTACATTATTCTGCAACATTTTGTAGTTCTAATTAAATTATTGTTTATTAAACTGTAGTAGAAACTTAATATGTAAGGAATATTTGACGACAGAAATCATCTGAATCATATTTCATCTGTACGGTGGCCGAGAGGTGCAAAACAAATCACAATTCTAAAAACAAAAAAACAAGTCAGAAAACACAACGACAATTCAGAAAACAAAATAACAATTCAGAAAACACAACAACAAATCTGAAAACAAATTAACGTCGTTGTGTTTTCTGACTTGTTTTTTTGTTTTCATAATTGTGATTTGTTTTGCACCTCTCGGCCACCGTACATCTGTCATATGAATCAATCATATGAAAAATATTGCACACCCGAGGTGTAACGGCCATTCCGCTTCGCGTCCGCATTACCACCTCGGGTGTTCATTATTTTTCGGATAATTCAACGGCCTGAAGTCAATTATTCCGCTTATACTACAGTTACCACACCTCAAAACATTGTTCAGATGATTCATATCAAAACGTTTGTCATGTTTTTGACATTAAAAGCGCTCTTGTATGTAGGACTAATTTCTTACGCATCTAACTTTAAACCCATGCCTCCGTTGCTAATTCCAAAACGTCATTATAGAGTTAGTAACGGAGGTTTACTGTCTATGGGTTTGAGCCACTGATAGCAGACTAATGTAGCCTAATGATAGGGGGGAGACTTACAATTCGCTGAAATATTCGAAGACCGACTGTTTCCATCGACTGTAGCAGGTCTTACTAAACACCAACTGTGTGAACACCATAGGTGAACACAGACTGAACGCGCGTTTGGGCATGATCAGTGAGAACAGAAGTATCAAATTACATCCATACAAAGGCAAAGTAAAGAAACGAAGAAAAAAAGGCCTTTAAAGTTGTTATACCAGCCAGTCAAACATGTTATGGGCATGTGGTAATTATTATAATAGTAATAGGTTATATAATACTATCTATTATAGAACCTTTTCTTCTGTTCAAACAAGAACCTGCATCATATGCCAAACAATTTGGTGGAAAAGTCATGAATGATGATGATGATATAATAAGTATACTAAAGGCCTAATGGAAGATCCGCATGAAACGCCTGACACGACGGACATGATTTAACAGGTATGGCCTAACGTTAGCTATCAAAAGCTGTTTTAATTTATCGTTAGCGTGTTTGATTGTGGTTACATCTGTCGTGAGTTTATACTCTATAGAAATACTAAAAAAATCGCAAAAGTGATGAAATATCGAAGCTAAAGTGCAATACCCTGTCATTGATGTATAGTTTGTAAAAAAAATATATATATTATTTTTGACATCATTATAAAAAGAAAACAAACAGACCTGTCCTGCTCTGCTGCCTCTGAAGGGACTTCTCGATGACGTCACATATTAAGCGCGGGATTAACCCGTCCTTATGGCGTCACTCTGTAGGCCAAAACGCGGAAGTGAGTTAGCATTTTAGCACTCGGTTCCCTCGCTCTAAAGCCTATGGGGTTTTTGAATGGGTTTTTGCTAAATCGCCTGAAATAAGGTCTGTGGTGAACAAAGCCTCTAAATATTTTCATGTTTTGATCTATGACAGGGATTCCCAAACTGTGGTACACGCACCCCCAGGGGTACGCGAGCTGCCACCAGGGGGTGCGCGAGAGGAAAAATGTAATGGCGGTCTGTTTTTTTTTTTTAAGTGATATTTTTCCATTAAAAAAAAAAAATAATAATAATAATAATAAAAATAATAAATAAAAATGAAAAATAATATATATATATATATATATATATATATATATATATATATATATATATATATGTAGCCTATATATATATATATATTCCAAAAGTCTATGGGGAAAATGCATAGTTTTTCGACCGAGGGAACCCATGCGCCGCTATTTTTTTTTTTTTTTTTTTTTTATTGCAGAAAGGTAACATATACAGACAATAACAGAACATAAACAACCAAAACAAAAATAAATACATAAATAAATAATAAAGCATAGTTCACATTCAATTTTAACAAATAAGAGTATTACAAAACACCAGGGGTATTGAAGAGTGCATCATAGCATTGTAAATATTTCACAGATTTTTCATTTTTTAACAATCTTATTGAAGAAACGTAGGAATCAAAGTCATAACAAAATAAATTTAACATAGGAGATGAATTAAGGAATTTTTGTTTATGTATGTGAAATTTTGCTAGCTTCCGAGTTGTCCTACAAAGTGACGTCATCACTTCGGCACTCTATTTCTGCTTGATAAAAAGTGTTGATATAAAAAAATATTCGAATATTTCAGAATACAATGATTTGCAAATGAATTGAAAAAAAAAATGTTTGTTTGCTTGTTTTTTTTTTTTTTTTGGCATATCAAGAATTTATTTATTCATATTATTTTGCCAGCCCGTGTGGCAGGTACATCAGCATAAAAGAAAAGTTATTTCAGAGGTAGCCTGTATTTACATTTGAATTTGTATATATTTGCATTGATGAATCATGCACAGTAAGACCATTGACATTTATGGTCATGTATGATTTCATCATACAAGCAGAGATGTTGTTTTACTCTGCTTTCAGTGTGACGTTTTCTAAATATCACTTCACCCTCCGTTTCTATTACATTTTGTGTATTTGCTTTATACAACTATTTTACTTTATTTTTTGGCTTTACCTATTTCATTCTATGCCAAAATTGATTAGCTTGCACTTTTTGCTCTCCTCTCTTCTTATGTGTGATAAAGTCACACCCCGAGCACTTGACCCCAGATCTCGACGTGTTGACACCTCTGTTCTATTCATGAGGTTCAATTAGATTCAAGCGCACCACAGGCCTGGCAAACAAGGGGCCGGTCGGAGGAGACGGGCCCCATATCAAACATGCTCCTCAGGCTGGAGAGTGGGTAAATGTCAGAGGGGAAAGTGTTCCCGGATAACCTGCACGCACATTCGCCGGTCTAATTAACCCGGAGCCGGAGAGCGGGGGGAGAGGATATGACAAAAGAGCTGTGATGACTTACATCAGCGCTACATCTGCTACTCTACACATTTGCCTTCTAGGGATGCTGGTAATGTCAAACTCAAATAGCAGTGAGAAAAAAAGACGGGTGTTCGAGAAAGAGATCCAACAGGATTTTAATGCAACCATGTGTAATCATAAATCTTCATTTAAAAAGGCTAATAAATTGCTAGCAATAATAATAGAACTTTAATTCATTCTGATTTTTTGGACAAGAAACCAAGTGTTTTTTGGGACGTCGCAACTCTATTGCATGTCTGTGAAATGTAGTCGCCTCGCAGTGCCAGCAAAAAAATTAAATGTTTTTATTATCATGTGAGCCATTGGCCTATGACGTCCCTGGCAATGTTTACACATTTTATTTTTGTTATACTTTTTTTACACTGTTTTGTAGCTAAATGCATATCACTCTGAGCTTTTTAGATATGGATTTCAACAGTACTGTGTCATGTTTTGCTGGGGAAAGTGTAGTACACAGTAAAAGGCAACGCAGATTTGTATACAGTACATTTATTTTTGTAACAATGTGTTACGTGTAAACAGAAAACTAACTTTTCAGAGATCTGAACTCATTGTTTTGAGGGAGAACACATATTTTTGAATTAAGCCAAAGTGATTGAGAAAATGTAATCTTGACAAGCAGTTTTTGACATTTTGGTAATTGGTCTCATTCCATCCAACGATATATGAGCTGTATTTATATCTCTAGAAAACGGCAATCTGAGGTGTTTCCAAGATAGCTACCATGAGAACTACCTTGCCTTAAAAGGAATTGTGCTTGTTGCTATTCTGTGCAACTTGCTATTGCAAAAATATGTTAGTGGCATCTATAGCTAGTATCTCCACTTAATGTGCATGAAAGTTACTCCTGGAACTTTGGAGATAATATTTGTGTCATTTCTTCCACTTTCCAGTTTCTGTTAGAGGGTGTATAACCCGTCTGGGCAACTGCATCACTCACAGATTGATAAACATCCAGTAGTTTCTTAAACGGCCACTGTATGCATTTTTCTGAAGCGCTGTGGGATTTGATGGTGCAGCACTGACACTCCGTCTTTCATTCTCTCTTTCCATCATAGCTGTGAACTCCACCTCTAGCTTGCGCGTCTAGTTTTTTATGATATTAGATTCATGATAGTTGTCAGGCCTATTTTGAGTGTAGCCTTTTTTTTCTTTGTAATATATAAGGTTATGTGACATCACCACTCTTGATATATTCGATTTCTTTTTGATCGTTTCGGGTGGAGGGTGTCAGGTTTTTTTTTTGCCGCCCAGCACTTGACACACTTTGTGCAGGGGGCAGAAGGCTCGGCACTCGCTCTCCTTTTGCTCATGTCCATCGGAGAAAAAATGAGGAGGGGGGAAATTAAACTGTCAAAAATGGAATTGTTCTGTCATCAGCATACCACCATTCTCACTCGTGTTGCAACATCAACCATGTTTCTAATTCTGCATCTTCTGCTCTTAAAATTTCAGAGGGAGGCAAGCAATGGATGTTTGATGGACTGTAGGTGATGGCATTCTCTGGGAAAGAGTCAGATGTGAAGATCCACAAATGACGTTTGAGGAGAAACCTCAGGTCATGACCCTTTGCACCAGGTTGACCCACTGATCCTTCTCCATAGAGAAACAAGCCTTCCTGTGGGAATAATCAGGTTTAGTTAATCGTTTAAAGATCATTTTTATGATCTTATGACTTATTACCTTTTTGCTATTGAAATATATATATTGAAATACACACATGTATATCAGCGAAAAGTTATGGTGAATGGTATTGCATTATACACTCATAGAAAGAAGGGTTCATTGGCTTTTATAATGACAAGAAAGAACCCTTTTGGGGTTCCACAAAGGTTCTTTACAGGCTATTATATTACATTATTCTGCAACGTTTTGTTGTAACTTAATATCACATTTTAATCATGCTGATTTTTGGAGGAGAAAAACTGAAATGGCACTCTTCGTGTGATATTGATTAATTACATAAAATGATATAAATACATTTTCTAACCCCCATATCTTGAATTTTGTGATCATTCACATGCATTCATAAATACATTTTAGGGTCTTGATGTTTGTCAATAAAATGAAATATTTAATCCGGAAAGGACAAAACAAATAATACTGAACGAACCCAAAAGGTTCCATATAGAACCTTTTAGGGGTTCCAAATACGTAGCCCTGATAGAACCTTTAAGGTTCTATATAGAACCTTTTCTTCTAAGAGTGATACTGGAAAAACGAGACATTTGTTTTCTCTCTCTCTTTTTCTACTCCTTTTTTTTTCTAAAGAGTAACGCGATTTTGGGGGCAGTATATGCTTAATTAATGTGCAAATGGTCTTTCCGTGTGATTCGCCCGATCTTTACTCTAATAAAACACATAATGATCCAAACTCAAACACTGCAATCCGCAGTCTAATAAAGACACGTCCATCTATTGTTCCCCAGCAGCTGACCTGGACAGGGAAGATGTCCTCTCAGGACCTCCTGTCCTTGCGCTAACAGACAGCGTTAATGAGACCTGATTTGTGGGGCGCATAAAAAACGTCGTGAATAGGGGAGGAAGCCAGGCATGTTGCTTTAAGTCTTGCCCGTGTCAGCAGCACAATTGCCTTACAAATCCCACCGTGAAGACCTCCGCATTACACACTCGGTACGGCCCACCCCACCGGCTCACACCTTGATTACTCTTAAGGGAAGGTAATCTTTAACATGCACAAATACCAGCAGTGGAACCCAAAGCTAAGACCCACGTGCACTTACACAGTCATAGTTGATGGGAAATTACTGTAATTCCCCCCTGAGTTTTGGGTGCAAAGGCAGTTCCCCCTCCTTTCCTAAAGCTGCTCTCCAAATCCATGTTTAGTGGCTGCTGCAGATAAGCGCTAAGCGCCGGCTGCCATTATAATTGACGCGTATCCCTCTTTAGTTGAAGGATATCGGAGAAAGGCATTATCCAGCTCTATTAGAGTTTTGTTTTAGTGGAAACTGTTATCCTGCTTCACCGCAGTAAACAGCATGCATCACCCTGGGAAAGAAAACTTTTAAATGTGTTTTTGTTGTTTGTTTAATGCTTGATTTGTTTGTTTCGCTCTTTGATTAACATTTATTCTTCTAGTTAGTTTAAGTGTTGTGCTAAGAGTTGAAATTGGTTTGTAGATAGTAGTACACATTAATCCACATCAGAATAACCAGATGTCAGTCAGCTGTGGTGAGATGCCTTGCTGTCTACGGCCTATAAAGACAGCATCCGAATTTAAAACGGCCTACGGAGCCAGCATCAAGTGTACCAGAGACTCGACATTTGGTATTAGCATAGCTAAGCTAATGCTGTGATACTTTAATTAATAAAATATTACACAGATATCGGACAAAATTTAACTATTTAAAACCACCAGTGTTGTTAGTCGTTGTAAACTAAAACGACTTTTTGTTAATTGAAAGAAAGCTGAAATAAAATATAAATATTAGATTGGAAATTTAGAGCGGAAATTAGAAATGAAATAGAAAAAGTGTGAGTTGAAATACTAAAATCATTACTAAACTAAACTAATATAGAAATAAAATAAGTTTTTGTGTTTTTGTATATTTATACGTTGTTGGTTCTTTGTGTGTACGCATGTTGAAACACAAGCAACAAAAAAATCCCCCATTTGGATAATAAAGTAATCAGTACAAGTTCAATATTTAGAATCTTTCCAAAATTTTACTACAAAGCAAAATGTTGCTTCCTGTAATGCCTGTTTCAGATTACGTGATTTTAGCCCGATTTTGGCACAATCCCTTTGACGTAGGGTGTCGTGGGGATTCGTAAACGACAATGGGCGTCGGGACGCAAGATTCGATCGTATCATCTCGTATAGTGTGTCATAGTGGGCGACAACCTATGTAGCATCTGCGATGTTTCACGACATCACGACAAAAAGACTGGCATGTTTAATTTTTTTAACGGTCGCCCACGATGGTTTCGTCACATCTATGAGGTTGACCAATAGGAGCACAGGAGCTTTTCCGTACACAACTTTCAAGAATGGCGAAACGAAAGAGAGACGATGGTGCTAACGTTAAAGCTGAAAGTAAAAAAAATATATATATAAGAAAACAATATTTTATCTCAAGTTCTCTTTGGAGGATTGACAGCCCATACTGTCCTCTTTGAGCAATCCAGGAATGTGTCCATTGTCGGGTTTTCTTTCTGACACAGGACAGCCAATACAACACTCACCGCTTCATCCATTGTTTGTTTACGTTCGTTTCCGGATGTCACTCGCTACTAGTTTCGCCTTCTTGATGACATCACGTGCCTCGTTAAAGACGGCATGTGATGACTGGTCAGGAAGCAGCGTGTAGTCTGACATGTGTCAAAATCGTGTAATCTGACACAGTGACTGACTATCGTAACGGACCAAAAAAAAAACAAAAAACGTGTAATCTGAACTATAGGCTTAAGTCGTCACATCCTCATTAAACACCTAATATTGGGGAATTTTAAAAATAGGCATTTCCAATCCTGGAAGAACTTAATCATGTAAATGTCCCTTGTAATGTGACTGAAATATTTAATTGTAAAAAAAAAAAAAACGAATATAAAAGAAAACAATTTTTTTTTCTGGTCTATAAAATGATTGCCAAAAAATTAAGTAATCATTTGACAAAATATATAGGAACTTTTTACCCTTCATTGCCTTAAAAATGTTGTGGAGGGCAGTTTGCTAGGTTTTACAATTGAGCTATCAGTGTGATGACAGTCATGTGAGTGGGGTGGGGGGGGGGAGTCTAGAACAAACTCAGAATTAAAATACTTCTCGACAGTCAGAAAAATGGTGTTTCTTTAAGGCCTCTGCATTGCATCACGGGTCAGGCCCACACTGCAGGCAATATCGGCCCTGAGAGTGGCTGAATTTCAGGCTTCCCTCTGGATGATTGTGTGGTCCTGTAAAATCCGTGCAGGTCTCAAGCGGCCGGGGAAAAGGAGAGCGAGAGAGAGAGGAGAACGATGGCGGTTTATTCGGCATACGGGTAAATGAAATCTCCAGCACGCATAGGTGAGCTCCCGCAAGACTGCGCTTGAAATTCATAAACACTGTGCATATGAGAACTCTGAAACAGAGAGGAGAGCCGGGTCGCCCGAGTCAAGAGGGTTTGGAGCCGCGGAGAGCGCTTTATTAAAGATGAATCAAAGACAAATAAAATGAATGTCAGCACACATGTTCAATTACAGGCATTTGCCATGGTGCATTGGAGTCGAGCGGCTGCTAATCACACTAATCGATATGTAAATTTAAAGTACAACAACCGACACGGCCTCCTGTGACCATACGCCTATCTTTAAGCTACTTTTAACTCATTAAACGCAGGTTTCTCCTGCGTACCGGAATACAAGTTATGACATTTATTTGAACTCACCAGAATAGAAAGACACGAGGAGAGGAGAATAAATAAAAGTGACATTTTCACCTGTCTTGCAATATACTGAAGTTTTAATGAATCAGGAGGCTTTGTAGGTTTTGCAGAGAGGCACTCGCATAGATATTATGGGATGTCATCTCCTGACTGATGGGATCTCATGTCTCAAGAGTGAGAGATCAACCTTACAGGCGGTTATTTTTTCTTTATTTCATGTTTTACATCAAGGCTGATGCACATACTGAGTGTGTTTCATTGTCTGATGACTGATACGTGGAATATTTAATAATGCCAATTATTTTGCACATTTATTTTTTTGGGGTCTATAACTACTACACATTTGTTGTTTTCTTGTAATACCACTAAATTGTTCCCTTGTTCCGTGGCACGGGATCTCATCACACACCCCTAAAAATAGCGCTTTCCGACATCTGTCGAAATGTAATTTTGAGTGTCCAATGAAATCATCATGACTTGACCAAGGTAGTTCTTGCAGACAAACTCATCCAGGACAAACCAGCTTGAGAGAAATTTTTGAACAACAAACTACAGATTTGGAAACACAATTTCTGTCTCTGGTGGGAAATTAAATTGTACCTCCCTGTTCTCTCTTGTATTCTTTCTCTCACCCTTTATACCTCTAGGAGGCAATGTATCTTAAGTATGTTGTTATCAAGCACGACTTATTCCGAAGAATTAAGTGTCGTGATCTCAAGCTCTGTGGATCTGTGGTGCTCTGGGACACGTATACCCCCCCCCCACACACACACACACACAAAAACTAAATTCACAATCCAGCCCGCTGACCTGCGCGTTCCCTCAGCGTCCCCTTAACATGACAAGCGTCTTACTGTGAGCTTTGGTAAATCATGCAAACAAGAGCGGAGAGGGACACGGGCCTCCCCTCTGTCTTCCGAAAATTGATTTACAAACCGCAAAGGTCCCAAAAATGAACCTGCGGTACATCAGTGAAAACATGAGGAGATGCCTTATGTATGAGGAGTCACATTGAGCGTTTGAATCTTCATGACCAAACTAATGAGCATTCAATACATAATAAACCTGTCTGATTTATCGGTATGATCATGTTCAGTAGAATTTAAAGACCCTCTGTGGTAAAAATACATTTTTTAATGTTGTTTATATGTCTATGTGGTGTTTTTAAAATGTTTTAAGACAAACCATGTGCAAATTTGTTATGTTGTCCAGTCATTGCTTAGGATTTTCTACTTAAAAACTGCAGTGAACCAAAGACACTTGTGGTTTCAAACCTCCCATTTCCTATCGTCACAAACTTTCTATAATGTTCAGAGTGTTTCTAAGGATGCCTATTTGGAAGTCTGCTGTCTGATCATGGTTTGTGTAACATTAGCAACCAATTGTTCACTGTTTGATAATGTAGTCAAGCCAAAGGCAATTTATATCAATTATCGCTAGTGTCCGGCGCTGTAGAGATCGATACATTAAACACATTACCATTATGACTTGTACCGGCGCTCTTCCTCTTCTTCTAGTTCCTGGTTCACACAGATAAGGTTGAATTAAACCACTTGTCATTGTGTAGCGTTTACTACAGTAAAGTAGCCTGGGTTTCCCCATACGCCCTTTTGCGCAGCACAATTTTATTTACACTGCTAGGCAGTCTGGATACTATGGACCAAATTTTCACCTCAGCAAGGGGACCAATCACAGAACGGGGAGGGAGCAGCAAGACGATAACGACATCTATGCGACACACCGAAGCAAATTTGTTTATACCGATGGATCAAACATGGCAGCAGATGCAAAGTTACCTTTCAATGCAGCCTTAGATATTGTTCTAAGTAGTTTAGAACGCAAATAAATCTCTGACTCACCGTCTTCTTCCTCGTCTAATTTCTGTCGCTCTGCATACGTCATCTGGTATAATTGAAACGATTGCCTTTGAGCTACATACAGGCACATTTGATTGACATTCGTTGAACCCAATAAACGGCTCTGGGCATTCGTAAACCACACCTTAAATACAAGAAAATGAACATGTGGTTCCCAGATCACATCTGATGCTGCGTTCATGTGCTATGGAAAATAGGATATTTTACACTTGTGAACTTTACCAGTGTGTTGCGTTCAAGTGCTTTTGTTGTCGTGATGTGGTAAAAAGATGAAGATCCAGACCTGTTATTTAGCTAAAACTATTTTAGATTGCTTAAGTCATCTACTACAGCAAGAAAATGATTTATCAAAACTCAAAAGGTAAATTATATGCTGTATATTTTCTAGATCATGAATAGTATATATATATTTTTTTTACCATTCATGACTCTCACGGTGCTCTCCACCATTTTGAAATGGTCAAAGGTTATCTCATCTCGGCAACTCGTCTATCAAAATATTCTACGAGTTGCCGCATGGTAAATACCACATGAGGGGGTGTTCATGTGCATTTTCCACGTCGGCTTTTGGTATTTACCATAATTACCATAGCACATGACGCAGCATCAATGTCAGTGAGATGTGGTCTGACGTTAGCCAGGCTAACAGTAAAGTTGACCGAGTGGGTCAGATAGTCCGAGCTGATGTGATTGAAAGAAGTCGGGGACTCATTTACATATTCATGGTTCCACATATACTAAATGAAGGGTGTGGAGTAATGCAAATTTTTAACACAGAAAGCTAAATTAAATTAAGTTAAAATTAAGCTAATTGAAAATAAAGTTTGGGGAATTGAACTCGGCATCAAGGTTTTCAACATTTTTACATATTGCTGATTTAGCATCAACCTTTTTGGTTACCTGTTATTTTTTTATCTACTTTGTGTGCATGAAATAGACATTGGCGGTCAAAACACATCATCATAGAAGTGCTGCTAATTAAACAAAGTTTCAGGCTATGTTTACACGGAATCGATTCTGAAGAGAAAACGCAAAAGTGGCGTTGCGCCATCACCTTTTATTCTGTGTTTAGACGAGCGTTTTGTGTGGGAAATCCGCGTGCAAATGGTGACGCAAAAGTGTATGAAATTCAATGTAGTATGCACTTCAGGCGGCTGTGAGTGCATACTACAACAACACCAAGTCCACACGCCTGCGTACATTACAACCTTCACTGTCAAGCAAACTTTTGCGTTTTTACCGTTTACACGGGAACGCGGCGGTGGAGCGTTTTTAAGATTTCCACTCTGGAGGGTGGTTTCACTTTTTTTGCGTTTTTAAGCCTCAAAAACACCGTCGCCGTGTAAACGAAAGGCACATCCGATAAAATATTTTTACGTTTTCACCCGCGAGCGTTCTCGTGTAAACAGGGCCTCAGTCTTTGAAACATTGCTTTGGCCATTCAAAACGATTTCTGCTTAAAATGGAAATTTTGATGCATCACTAATTATAAGTGCATTACACTGTACTTTATTTTACAGGCATGTCCTGGATGCTGTCAATAGAGCTTAACATATTTTTCTTGAAGTAGTCTTTTGAATTCACGCTTAATAGCACAAAAAGAGTATAGAGAGTTGGAAGGAAATGAACTCGACATCCCAGCTCTGTGATGCTAACAAAGGCTCACATCATTGATATGCTTAAACATATTTTCCATTGGTAAAACACATTTGATATGCGCCGCTCCTATTTTAGTCACATTTTAAGGCGTCTTTTGTGCGTCTCTTCCTTACAAGCCCGCCAGAGCGCCTCTCTCTCCACCAACAAAAGCAGTTAAAATCAGTGATTGCTTTCAGAAACTTTAATTACAACTGGAAAATGGCATTCTTCCATATAATAGATTCCGATTGTTTCAGCATTATCTACCGTGCAAATAAAATCTACTGTATTCCACAATATTCCCAGGATTAATCACTCTCTAAATTCTAATATGCTCTTGAAATGGCGAATAAAAATCAGGCGCTGTTGTTGATGTGATGGAAGCTGTGCGCTTTCTCTTTCTTCCGCTCCCGTCTCTCTCTCACACACGCGCACACTTTGAGCTATTATTATGCATATCCAGGTAGAAAGTTAATTAACCCAAAGCTTAAGCTAATTATGATAGCAGAATGCTATCAACCAAACACTTTCAGTCAGACAGCTGTCCAGAATTTCATTTGCTAATCATTTGTCTTTTGGCGGAGCATATGGTAGGTTTTCATGCTATCAGAGGCACAACAAGCAGCTGAGAATCATTAACTAAAAACAATGTGCATAAAATCAGGGGTAGCTTTAGCCAGACAAAAAGCTGAATCCTTAGCCTATAAAAAAAAATAATCATTGTTTGTCAGCCCTTGCCACTTAGAAATTTAAGCTGATAGCGCAGTGTATGTGTGACTGGAATCCTGATACGCCAATGAATTGTTTATATTTATATGCAAATGAGGGGCATGTTTATTGTTTATGCGTGCTATGTTAATAAGACACGGTCCTATGCTGGAAGATTTAAGCCTGGTTGTATCGAAACCCATTTTTCTCTTAATCAATTAAATTCTTTTCTTTTTTGTTGGTGGAACATTTTCATATTTGATGGTTGTAAGGTCATGTTTGTTTTAAAAGAAACACTTGAAAGTCTAATTAGTTTTTCACATGTGTTACAGGAGATGACACAGATGGACCGAATTAATTTGGTTCCCTCCATTTCCCACAAACAGACGCACGCGGGAAACAACACGACGTCGTGGCTGTCCTCCTGCAACCGCACGCTTGCGTTTTCTGTCCTCAGGATAAATGATGCAAGGTCATGTTTGCCTTTAATCTTGTCAGTTTATGTGTGATGACATCAACTATGGCATGTGCACTGATAAATAATGCAGATGAGATCTGAATACAGATCTCTTAAAGTATATATATCAATACTGCAAAATACTGCAAACAAGTTTGGTTATACCAACTTGCCACATTATCATAGGATTTAATTAGCATGCAGTCCCAGGTGTGTGTTTATTGGCTATTTGGATTCAAACCTGGCTTGTCCAACCAGGTTTTAGAGGTATTATAAGTGCTTTTCTATATCCTCTGACTCTCTCAGTACAGTGTAAAAACTAATCCTGTAAAAAAAAAAACGGTAAACTACTGGCAGCTGTGGTTGCCAGCAGCATACTGTAAAAATACGGTGTGTTACTGTTTTTAAAATTAACAGCTAAATACCGTATTGTCAACTTTAATTTAACAGCTTTAACTGCTCTAACACAAAACAGTAACACACCATTTTTACGTGATGCTGGCAACCACAGCTGCCAGTAGTTTACCGTTTTTTTGTTTTTTTTTTGTTTTTTTTACAGGGGGATTTTTATAAATGTATACATTGTTATGCTGAGTTCAATCAAGAAGTCTTATTATTTTAGCTATACTCACCTGTATTAACTGTATTTAAAGGGATAGTTCACCCATAAATTAAAGTCCCCGTGAACCGGAAGTTGCAAACGATTTTTCTCCAGTGCTGTGACGTATTTCCAAGTGAAACGGAATATTGAACAGAGGGCAGGGTTTTACTCTAGCGCTCCTCCTCTCCATCTCTCGCTCATAGCAAACTAACGGTTTGAGGGGAGTGGTTAAGCGTTTCCCCACCCAAACTGTGAAACCTACGTCATCAGAAAAAGAAACCGTTGCAGACCAGAAGTAACTTTTCAGATTTTGATTAAAGATTACTAAGGTAAAACATTTTTTTAAATATATGTCTTCTTTTCTGTTATGAAGAGAGGTCTTTCAGGTGTGGAATGACATGAGGGTGAGTAAATGATGACAGAATTGTCATTTTTGGGTGTACTATCCCTTTAAGGTGCGTGTCACATAATCTGATGATGGCACTTTGATATCAGGGAAATCAGATAACTCTGTCAAATGTTGTTCATATAGTGCAGTGATATAGAACAGGTAGTTGTAGGAAAGTGTAGTGAAAGTAGTAGAAGGCCACATAATGGACATACAGGACATCATTAAGTATTCATATGTTATAAACATACATAATTTAACCCCTGTGTGATCCACCGTACCCTCATACTTCCATCCAAACAGAAAAAAGCACACTGGAAATAAGTGGCGTTATCTGGGAGTGAGTCTGAGTGATTGATATCAGGATCTCTCCCCAATACTCCTGAAATCAAACGACTCGGGCGCTCCTCTAGCATGTGACACGGAGCTCGAAAAACATCTCCGCCTCGGACCTCACCGGTTAAATTGCCTCTGCTGGCGCCTTCACTCGCCAGCATTGGATGACAGATAAATTGATCGAAATATTGGAAAATAATATCCTGCCCAAACTCGTTGAACCTTGATTTCCAGTCTTTTGAATTTTTCATACGGGAACAAAATGAAAAACGGTTCTGATGTGTTTTTCCTTCCTTCCTTTCCTACACAATTATGTAGTGCTCATTTGCAATAAGGTCGGCCCATACATCAAACGCTGTGTGCGCTGTAAACACAATGTGGCCCTTTTTTTTCCAACGGTCCCAAATCATTGTAAGCACAGGAAGTCAAGTAGGGAGTCTATTGGCCTGAAAATAATGTTGCCGAACTTCAATAAATCTATAAATCTGACACTGCCCTTCAGGGCCTCATTAGATGCAGAAATCTTTATTACAGTTAGTGTTGCTGGTATCAGTTAAAAGAAATCGCCTTTTGAAGCTTGTCAGAGAGATTGAATTAGAAGGATATGTCAGATGAAGGAGGCGGAATAATTTGCAGATCCTCTTTAAGCTGATGAAGAATCAGACCCTTGCAAGTTTCCAGGCTGTGTGTGAAATTTAGCTCTGATTTAAATTGATAGATTTCATTGGATGATGCTATGACTTTTTTTTTTTTTTCGATAATTGCATGAATCTAAATGTTTAGGTTTTGTTTATGTGCTTTTTAATTTAAGCTTGACTAATTATGTCTGAAATGTTTACCAATTGCATTTTTCCCAATAAAGCTTTATTTATTCCAGACACAGGTCCAAATACATAAATACATATTAGCCTTTATATTATAATATATTAGCCTTCGTTGTACATATTAGCCAATGAAGCTGAACAAGCTTGCAACTTGGTTTAACTATTTACAAGCCAGCATACTAACACAACACCTCTATTCCAAAGCACAGCCTTGTTTACTACAGCCTACATAGGCACCTGCCTTCTTAGGCAAAAAAAGGTGACCGATTATGAGGGGAAACTCAAATCACAATTGATTTCAATAGTTGACTGTATAGCTCGTCTTTTGCCGCAATACTATCACACAAATATTGAGTAAAACTTTTAATTGAGCTGAACTTTTTATTTATTTGATAGTTTATATAATATTTGTTGTATATGAAAATTAGTTATGCTAATTAGAGCCAGACCGATATATCGGCAGGCCAACATTATCGGTCGTTATTAGGCATTTTCCAAACTATCGGTATCGTCAGTTATAATGGCCGATCGATTAATATTTGAAAAATAAAATAAAAACGGACACAAAGCTAGCTAATGTCACTATCATCAGTCTTTTCTATTGTGACAAAAAAAGAAACAAGTTTCTTTTTAAAATGCATTATCGTATTATTTTAGTAAAAACTCATAAATAACTACAAATAACTAATGTTAGGGAAAACTGTTAATGTTTTGTCGTGCGTTTCTGAAAAAAAAAGAATTAAAAATATCGGCCGACATATTGGAATATCGGATTTTAAAACCAACAAATATTTGTATCGTTATCAGCCTTCAAAATCCTTTATCGGTCGGGCTCTAATGCTAATATATATCATTATAAATTATATATTTTTTAACGCAATTTTTGATTTTTTTTACCTCGTTGCAGTGCATTGTGGGAGTGATGACATGTAATGCTAAAAATCTGACCAAAAAAAAAAAAGTTAAAACTTAAAATGTTGCCTATGTAGTCAGCTCACTATGTTTTGAAACAGAGCCTCAGTCTCTCTCTCTCTCTCTCTCTCTCTCTCTCTCTCTCTCTCTCTCTCTCTCCATCTGTGAATTGAAGTTTCAGTGACGGATGTTTGTGGCAGGAAAGACCTCTGTCACAGGAAAATGAGGTGATCTATCATTTTAAGATATGGTCTTCATATACTGTTTACTCGGAGATATCACTTGCCTCCAGCCAATTTTGACCGGGGACATTTTGTGATATAGCGGTGATTTGTATGGTATCACAGCAACAATAAAAGCAACCCCTGAACTGAAAACAACAACACACAGACTAATACACCCGTTAGTTTCTACTCTCCCGCCGTGTTCTTACATTTTTTTGTTCATGCGATATCCTGCTTATATGTTGAAACAAATCGCATCCTGGCTATGTTTTTTTTTTCCTCTTGCTTCTAGGTGTATTTCCAACAGATCCAAACTAATTTCCCTCATAAGGATATATTCAGTGGGCAATATAAATGGTCTCTGCTAGAAGCCACCCAGCAGTCTTGTTATAGACAGAAATGCTAGTGACAATGTAAAGTGCAGGGTTTCTCTTTTTTGCTTTTCTGCTACACCGGCCAGATATGTGTAATGACTGTGATAGTGTTGAACCATGCACATTTCCCCCCATCTATCACACAAACACACACACACACACACTCACTCGTGGTCCTGTATATCCTCAGCCCCAACATCATCTTCTCTCAGCAGTTTTATTTGTCCCTGGACGCTGGGAATAGCGAGAGGGCTGTAATATAGGTGTGCTGGTGATACTACAAACTTACTGTAGTCGCTGTACAGCTTCATGATTGGTGTGGCTTCAGACTAGACAGATGCATGTAGTGTCTAATTCAGTCTCCTGCTTTGTTCTTTGTGGTGATTAGGTGTTCTTCTGGATGCCCTTTTGACCTGTGTTTGGGCCTACTACAAACTCAACGCTGCGTCTCATTCAAAAGGTTATTCATATTCCTCTTTACTTACAGATTTGTTTATATGTATTTTGATTAACTTGATAATGCTTTCAACTACATGAAAAAAAAGTTAGTGAGTGAGTGAATCTCATGAAACCTGTCAAACACACACAAAAAACTTAATTCAATTTTATTAATATAAATCTGCTGAGAGCCATAATGTACAGTAGGATAGATAGATACACTGTAAAAAATAATCCTGTAAAAAACGTTAAACAACTGGCAGCTGTAGTTGCTAGCATCATACCGTAAATATTCGGTGTGTTACTGTTTTTGTGTTAGAGTATATAGCTGTTAAATTAAAGTTTTATACTGTAGCTGACAGTATGGTATTTAGCTGTTAATTTAAAAAACAGTGACACCGTATTTTTACGGTATGATGCTGGCAACCACAGCTGCCAGTAGTTTACCGTTTTTTTCCTGTAGTTTATTATTTTTTACAGGATAGATAGATAGATAGATAGATAGATAGATAGATAGATAGATAGATAGATAGATAGATAGATAGATAGATAGATAGATAGATGGATGGATGGATGGATGGATGGATGGATGGATGGATGGATGGATGGATGGATGGATGGATGGATGGATGGATGGATGGATGGATGGATGGATGGATGGATGGATGGATGGATGGATGGATGGATAGATAGATAGATACTGTGTTGATACTGTAGATAGATAGATACTGTAGATTGGATAGATAGATAGATAGATAGATAGATAGATAGATAGATAGATAGATAGATAGATAGATAGATAGATAGATAGATAGATAGATAGATAGATAGATAGATAGATAGATAGATAGATTAGATGGATGGATGGATGGATGGATGGATGGATGGATGGATGGATGGATGGATAGATAGATAGATACTGTGTTGATGCTGTAGATAGATAGATGGATAGATGGATGGATGGATGGATGGATGGATGGATGGATGGTTGGATACTGTGTTAAAACTGTAGATAGATAGATACTATAGATAGATAGATAGATAGATAGACAGACAGACAGACAGACAGACAGACAGACAGACAGACAGACAGACAGACAGACAGACAGACAGACAGAGAGATAGATAGATAGATAGATAGATAGATAGATAGATAGATAGATAGATAGATAGATAGATAGATAGATAGATAGATAGATAGATAGATAGATAGATAGATAGATAGATAGATAGATAGATAGATAGATAGATAGATAGATAGATAGATGGATGGACGGATGGATGGATGGATGGATGGATGGATAGATACTGTGTTGATACTGTAGATTGGATAGATAGATAGATAGATAGATAGATAGATAGATAGATAGATAGATAGATAGATAGATAGATAGATAGATAGATAGATAGATAGATAGATAGGTATAAAACACAGACTTAATTGCCTTTATATAAAATATGTCTTCTTAGTTGTTGTTTTTCTTTTAGATTAGATATTTGATGAACTACAAAACCACGGATAAGGAGTTGCATAATCGTGTAAATTACATTTCAAGGTTTAATTTGATTCTGATTAAGCTAAACAGCGATTCCACTCCGAGGTGTTATATACTGTGAATTCTGATGTAGATTCAGACATGTGTGTTTGCTTTCATAAGTTACGTATGGCTCAGCTGTGCCATGTGGCATTTCATATGTCCGCCAGAACCACGTACCATCTGTGGAAGTATTTCCAGAATCAACTGTTTCTTCCATATTTCAGCTATAGCGCGTCACGGCTCTGGGGTCGGGGCAGGCCTTTCCATTACCGCCTTCCTGATGTCTGTCAACATTAGCTTTCCCAGAGTTAATGATCCAAACTAATGTAACAAACTCAAGAAGGGTGTTGCATGGCATTTTAATCAGTATTATTTCAGTTTAATTATAAAAGGGCAGTATGATGTTTGTTAAGCAATCCATACCCTAAGTCAATGTAGCAAAAAACAGACATTAAGTATGCATTACGCTGTGGTTAATAAAAATTACATGGCTGATGTATCATGCTTACTTGGCATATTTCCTCTAATGTTTGATTTGCCAAAGGAGCAATGTCACAAGGAATAGTACATTCTGCAGATAGCAAAATAATCGTATTTTGTTGTCTGCAGATCTTTTGTGATGGTGTTAGAAAGCTTGTTAGAAATTTTTTGTGCTTTAAGTTTATAGACTTGGTCAAAATGGTTTCTCCAGATTCATTTCAGTAGGGAGCCTCGGGTCGGGCCTCGGTAGCTCGTTAAAGGGCATATTGCAGGTTAGAGGACCCAACGAGTCAATGCATAGAAAAACAATGTAGGAACTAGATTTTCTTTAAAATATACGTATAAACACGCCACAGAAGCTTCTGCAGTCGTTTTTGTGAGAAAATTTTACTTCCGCGTCTGAAAATGGGCGTGGCGGGCGTGACGCAATGAGCGGGAGAGCGGTCGATTCACACAACAGGAAAACAATGAATCGCAATGACATTTCGGACGCTGAGGAAATACTCGTATGACGGATCAAGCCATAAAGTTATGAGCCTGCTATGCTAAAGAGATCAGGGACAGGCCAGGATAATGTCAGACAGAATGGTCAGAGAAAAATTGAGCTGTGATGTGAGGAGAACCAGTGGAGAACAGGACAGGTGCCTTTTAGGTGAGAGACGTACTTATAGTATACACGTTCGCTAACGATATACACTGTGCTCACAATATTGTACAGATTATTATGATCCTATAACAGGCCAGCAGACATTAGTATGTTTAGGGTAGATTTATATACTATTAAATGTATAAAAACTTTACTTGAGTATATTTCTATACTAAATTTAGCATAGGCTATACTCGGGTAAATTTTTAATACATATTTTTCACCTTGGTTATAACATAAACAGAACATTAAAGGTTTGAGTATTTAAACAACCAATTTTGTTTTTCAATTACAAGTTTTATTTAGGGCATGACATAAGTTACCTATATAACACTATTTGATGCCATTGGTAGTATACGACGATCAATATTCTTGCTTCGGCATACCATGTTGAACTCCATCATATTGCCGGGATGCTAATCATTTTAACTGAAGTGAACGCTACACACGACCGTGTTTTCCGAGCCGAGAGGAGAAATCCCGTCTCTTCACCTGCTCAAACCGCACCAGGAACGAAAGATAGGCTATATAGCACAGTCACTTTTATTGTAATGGAAACTTGTGGACTCGATCTTGAAGTCCTGACAGGCTGGAGTTTTTGCAATCTCCACAAACACAATATTTACCATGACGATGATAAATTAAAATGCAAAAACTAACGATAGCACACTGACTGACGAGCGCTCTCACTGAACACCAGCCTGCTCTCACTGAGCCGAGGCTGCGGCTCCCTGCTATGACGTCAAATGACGCGACGTTGAAAAAAAAGCCGTTTTTACTAGCAGTCCAAGAAACGCTCACTTTATCTTCTAAATTAGTGTCCTTATGTTGTTTTAAAACATTTTAAATCCTGCATTAACTTTTCATATGGTATTTTCATACAAGGTTATCTATAAATTTCGATTTTTTTTTTACCTGCAATATGCTCTTTAACTCGTTGCACTGTGACAGTTTCACAATGATTAATTAAAACACCTTTAGCCACATAATGTCAGATGGAGTCTATTTTAACAACCGACCTTTCTGTACCCAAAACAGAGTGCTTTACCATCCAACGGGTGACTCCAGATGTTTTTCTTTTTCTTTTAAAGAAGCCAAATCTATCCTGACCACCCTTATTTGTGGCATTAGTAGAGGTGGGCATAGATTATTTTTTAAATCTAGATTAATCTTGAAATTAATCTAGATTAAAATGGCTCATTTGAATTCTCCCGAAGGCATTTAGAATATGTGTGCTACCCAAATAATGACTAAAAGTAAGTCTTTGAGAATAGTTCGCCTCGCGTAGGGATGTGCATTTCTGCCAAAAATGCAATTTGACAATCGAGGAGCAAAAGTCGAATATCATTAAAAAAACAACAACAACAAAAAAAAAAACTTAATGACCGAAAGGGAGGCCAATTTCATCTTTAGCGATTTGTCATCAAACAAACTGTTTATTAATGGGCTATATGCACGCATAAGTTCCGCATTTGACGTAAGGATGCTCGTCCATTTCCGGTTGTGTAGATTAAAGCGGAGGAAAACCGGAGAAAACGGGATTATGGCAGAGTCTTCAATATTTACTGTCCTCCCGTCTTTGATACGAAACGTACGTACGTTTAGATGTAATTTTATATATAGTTATGTTTATTTAATATAATTTTAAAAAGAAGCATAAACACAACGAGGGGTGTCTGTTTTATCTGTTTTTGTGACTAACGTTTCATTAGTATAACCATGGAGTATAAAATTCAATATAAATTCTCGGTATTGCATTGGACTCTATGATCGGCGGAAGTTATCGAGCATCCTTAATCCTTCACCGGAAATAACGCCGTGCATAGAGCCCATTGAACAAGTAACATGTTTTTGTCTTTTTTTTATATATAAAATATGGTTTTTAATGTTTTTTTTAAAGATGCACAGCGAGGCTGCATTTATTTGATCAAAAATGCTGTAAAAAAAACATTAATGTTGTGTAATATTATCGTTCAAAATATGTGTGTTCTATTTTAATATATTTCAGAGTCATATAATAGTTCAGTGTGAGGAACAGACCGGTGTTATTGACTGATTATATTCTCTTTCTGTGCAGTTCTCTAAAAGCATGAATCATTCCAGCTATAATGTCACCATGGCTCATTGCATAATTTTGTTCTGTTTGTAGCTTAACAGTTTCTGTTCATGATTTGCCTCTGTTATGAGAATGAGATGATTGAATGTGCATGTTTTTGTTTTTCATAGATTTGGAGAGACATAACGGTGAGGGAATGATGACAATTATAACAGTGCCCCATAAAAAGTGCAGTTGGAGGGAATTTTTACAATTTAGCTCTGAGCTGAATAAAATTGCATTAAACGGTGATGGTAGGTTTATAAGCTTTGGTGGCATGGAGTAACTTACGTGTGGAATGATTTGATCATTGGGGACCTATTGTGTAATTTCTTCCTCATTTTAGCCCATGCTAATATGGCATATGCGATTAGGTCTGTCTTTGGGAGCTAGCAAAGACCTCCAAATCAAATTTGGGTCCTTGACCAGAATACCAAAGCATATTAAACCCAGAAATGATCTAGTGATGCAAATCATTAAACACATTTGCATTTGCTTACTGAAGCTTATCACAGAAATTAAACTCCCGTATTGAGAGCGAAATAGTGTGGGGGAGAGAGAAAGAAAAAAAGTGTTAGGTGAGAATGAGGTAGATCAGAATCATGGCTTTGTTTTTCAACATTTCCATTCATTGCAATGGAAAAGACAGGACTTGCTCTCATCCAGAGATGCTGAGCACATTAAGGCACAGATAAATGCATTTAACACTTTCACCGAAAGCATTTTTTTGTTCTTTTACATATCTTGAGTTACAGAGATCATTCACCCAAAACTACAATTCTGTCCTCATGTCGTTCCAAACCTGTAAGACTTTTATTCATCTTCAGAACACAAATTAAGATCTTTTTAGAGAGGTCTGTCTCTCCATTGACTGCTAAGCAACTACTTTGATGCTTAAAAATGTTCATAAAGACCATCGTAAAACTAATCCACATAAATTGAGTGGCTTAGTCAAAATTTTACGAAGAGACTTGATCGGATTATATGATGAACAGATTGAATTTAGGCTTTTATTCGCATATAAACATTAAAGCAAGAACCAATGAGGTGCGTTCTTGTGTTACGCAGCACTGTTGAGCTTCTGCAAAAACGTCTCGGGTTATGACTATAACCCTTGTTCCCTGAGAAGGGAACGAGACACTGCGTCGATAAAATCGACTCTTTGGGGACGCTCCCTAAGCGTGCGCCTCTGAAGTATGAATGAAACTAATCCAATCCTGATTGGTGTTGCGTCGTGACGTAACATGTGACGGCATACCCGGAAGTATAAAAGTGACGCTGTCACAACACACACTAGCCTCGCGATGAAGCAAGACGCTCAAGGGTCTGAAAAGGGGGCGTGGCAACACGACGCAGTGTCTCGTTCCCTTCTCAGGGAACAAGGGTTATAGTCATAACCCGAGACGTTCCCTATCGAGGGAACTCAACACTGCGTCGATAAAATCGACTCTTTGGGGAACGAGTACCCACTAGGCCACGCACCGAACAGACCCGCCCCAGAGTGAAACTGATTAGGCACTCAGCAAGGGCCGAGTACGTGTGCACCGGGCGTACTGGGAAGGCTGAGACTGTAAAACCTGATGAAAGTATGCGGGGTAGCCAGACATGGGGACTTGTGACTTGGTGACTTGGACTCGAGTCGACTCGAGTCGCTATTTTTATGACTTGTGACTTGACTTGACAAAAAATAAAATACTTGAGACTTGACTCGGACTTGGGAGTTAAAGACTCGGGACTTGACTTGACTTGAGACATGATGACTTGAATGACTTGAGTGTTAATCACATCATGTTTTCAGTTTGAATATAAAATATATAAATTATGTAAAAAAAAATAAAGTTGATCCAGCTGGAGCGCAGGCTGAGAATAGCGCTGTCATGACTGGATCACGAGATCATCAGTCATGCCCGCACACCACGCCCACTTACATCAGATCACATCAACATGTAAGCCGGAGGGATACCGAGGGTCGTTGCTTTCGGCTTCAAGAATTTCTCAAAACAAGATGGCAAAAGAATAGCGCTTTGCAAGACATGCAACGTTAAGATCGCGGACAGCCAGACGACAACCTCCAATTTCGTCCGTCATTTGAAGAGCCATTCTGCCCAGTAAGTGCTTGTCAATTTGTTAATGTTATCTGGTTAGCTCGTTCGTAGTTAGCTAGCTAATGTAAGTTAAAGGAGAACTCCGGCGCAAAATTACACATTTCCTAGTCAACCATTATCTGAGATTTGTTTTCATGATTGCCGAATGTAAATAGTTTTATCTATAAAAACAGTTTAGCCTATAACGCTAGTATATAAGTTAGGGCATAGAGTAATGACAAATAAAAATAGCTTGTTATTACCACAAGGCTCAAAATAGCCCCACACTAACATAATAAGTGTCCCTACATTCAAAACGAAGCATTGAGAACTTTGTCAGTGTCCATACAGTTTAATAAGAAGATATTTTATACACACAGTCAACTTCGCGAATACAGGAAGAAGCTCAGGGAGTTCAGTTTTCCTGTAGGAACCCCTAGCAATACTGCCCTACAAAGGCAAAGCGCAGTAACTACACATTTGGTCAAAAATGAGTTAAGACTTGTAATGGGCTTTATGACATGTGTTCTGTCTTGTGAAAAAATATCTGGGTTAAATTATGTCCCATTTCGGAGATGCATTACCACATAATCTACCCATAACATGTTTTACTGGCTGGTATAAAAACTTTAAAGACCTTTTTCTCTCTGTTTCTTTGTTTGTGTAGTTAGTTACTGCACTTTGTCTTTGTAGCAACCAATAACGTTCCGGAGGGAGGATTTCTACAACTTGCTTGAACAGTTCCATTTTATTCTGAACACAAATTTTAAACACACACCAGTCAACAATAAATCAGGTTTATATTAATATATTTTCTTAAATGCATTTTAAATAATAAAAATAAACTAAAAATTTATTTTTATCAAACTTGACTGGGTGTAATTACTGGGAGTAAGTGAGTAATGTCTAATGCTTTTTGAAAACTTAAGGCTTTTTTCATAAAACAAGTCAGGACATCATCTAATTTTTGTATACATTTTTATTTCTTTAAATTCGTAAGCTAGTAAATTAATGCGTCATTGTACCCAAATGCACTTCCGAATGCGCCTCTGTCCATTTCAAACCAAACTGATGCCCATAGATGCACGTTTAGAAGAGTTTTAATTGCATGGGAGGGAGTAGCCAGCTAGCTCTCTGTTTTGTTTGAACATCAACATAAGTGATGTTACCCCGCCATTGCTGATACATTTAAAACATTTAAAACATTTCAAATTGCTGAAAATTTAAAACATTTCAAACACACTATTGGCAGAAGTGAAAAATAAATAATTGTATTAAGTTACAATTTTGTTTGATTCCATGATGTATTTTACTGAACATGAGTATTTACAATGCAAATCCAAATTATTGTAATTTACTGGCAAATACTTATCTTGTCTTTTCACTTTATTAAGATCAGATTCTGCATGTAAAATTACAATAATAAGGTGACTTGACTTGCACTTGACTTGACCTACTACAAGACTTGACTTGACTTGACTTGACATAGCCTGTGACTTGACTTGACTTGACTTGCCCCCCCAAAAAATACTTGGGACTTACTTGAGACTTGACGGTTAAGACTTGAGACTTACTTGAGACTTGCACATGTGTGACTTGGTCCCATCTCTGGGGGTAGCCCAGCCGGCTGCCTCACAAATCTCCTGCAGAGGTACTCCCGACAGAAGGGCCCTAGAGGAAGCCATGCCTCTAGTCGAGTGAGCCCTTAAGGCCAAAGGTGAAGGAACCCCACGCACCTTGTAAGCCTCAGTAATAGCCTGGACAATCCAGTTACTTATAGTTTGTTTGGTCGCCGGGAGCCCCCTCTTAGGTGACCCAAAGCATACTAACAACTGGTCAGATCTTCTCCAAGAAGCAGACTTTTCCAAGTATACACTCAAAGCTCTGACGGGGCAGAGCAAGTGAAGCCTCTCTTCTCCCGCCGACACATGAGGTGGAGGATGGAATGCCTGAAGGACTACAGAGCGAGCCGTACTCGAAGGAACTTTAGGCACGTAGCCCGGACTCGGGTGCAAAAAGGCCTTTACTTTGCCAGGGGCAAACTCCAAGCAAGCTGGCGTTACCGCCAGGGCCTGGAGATCTCCCACCCTCTTAAGAGAGGTAATCGCTAAGAGAAAGACCATTTTCAACGTTAAGTCCTTAGGTGAAGCCGACTCTAAAGGTTCGAAGGGAGCGAGGGACAACCCTTCCAGAACTATTGCCAGATCCCAGGCAGGCACCCTGGACCTGATCGCCGGCCTCATCCTCCAAGCACCACGGAGAAACCTAATGACCAACTGGTGCCTCCCCAGAGGTCCACCATCTACTGGCGCGTGGAAAGCCGAAACGGCAGCCACGTACACCTTAAGAGTGGACGGGGAGAGACCCGCAGAGAAACGATCCTGAAGGAATTCCAGAACTGAAGCCACTGGGCAGTTTACTGGATCCAACCTTCGTTCTCCACACCAAGTGTGAAACACCTTCCACTTGAGGCCATATAATCTCCTGGTAGATGGGGCCCTAGAGCTAAGTATGGTTTCAACCACCTCAGCTGATAAGCCAGCATTTAGGTACTGAACCCCCTCAGAGGCCAGACCCACAGCTTCCACAACTCTGGGCGAGGGTGGAAGATTGTGCCCTCCGCCTGAGACAATAGATCCCTCCTCAGAGGAATCGGCCATGGCGGAGCTATGAGGAGTGATATTATATCCGAGAACCATACTCGTGTCGGCCATCTCGGGGCAACCAGAAGTAGACTGATGCCCTCTTGACGGACCCTCTCCAGGACCCCTGGGAGCAGAGCGATCGGGGGGAAAGCATACAGGCGAAGCCTCGGCCAAGCCTGTACCATGGCATCCAACCCCAGTGGGGCTGGATGTGAGAGGGAGAACCAAAGTGGACAGTGGGACGTCTCTCGAGACGCAAACAGATCCACTTCCATCGGTCCGAACCTCTCCCATATCGACTTCACCACATCCGGATGAAGTCTCCATTCCCCGGGCCTCAGCCCCTGCCTCGACAGGATGTCTGCTCCCCGATTCTGAACCCCTGGGATATACATTGCCCTTATTGACAATATCTTTCCCTGGGACCAAAGGATAATCTGATGCGCCAGTTTGCACAGAGGGCGCGATCTGAGTCCCCCCTGTCGGTTCAGATAGGCCACCACTGACGTATTGTCTGTCCGTATAAGGACGTGGCGACCCTCGATGTCTGGGAGGAAGCTCCTCAAAGCCTTGAATACCGCCATCATCTCCAGGCAATTTATATGCCAAGTGCGATGATGGTCCTGCCACAGACCCCTGGTAAAGCGGCCGTCCATGACCGCGCCCCAGCCCGTAAGGGAGGCGTCTGTCGAAACGGTTTCCCGGCGACATGACACCCCCAACACTGGCCCTTGGGATAGGAACCAAGGCTTCTTCCATATTTGCAGAGACTGAAGGCACTTGCGCGTTACTCTGATCATACGGAACGGATTTCCTTTGGGTGAGAACCCCTTGGTCTTCAACCACCACTGGAGGGGCCTCATGTGAAGGAGGCCCAGAGGAATAATGTTGGATGCCGCTGCCATGAGGCCCAGCATCCTTTGAAAGTGTTTCACAGTGACGGCCTGACCTAGCCTCACCCTGGACACCATCGCCAGAATTGACTCGATACGTGCGGGAGACATACGTGCCTGCATTGTAATCGAGTTCCACACGACTCCCAAAAAGGTCGTGCCCTGGGACGGTTCTAGCACACTCTTCTTCAAATTGAGTCTTAACCCCAATTTTTGAATATGGCCAAGAACGACATCTCGATGCCGAACTGCCATCTCCCGAGACTGGGCCAAAATAAGCCAGTCGTCGAGATAATTCAATACGCGAATCCCCTGAAGTCTCAGTGGAGCAAGGGCCACGTCCATACACTTGGTAAATGTGCGGGGAGAGAGTGCTAGGCCGAACGGAAGAACCCGATATTGGTATGCTTCGCCCCCGAAAGCGAACCTCAGGTATCTCCTGTGACAAGGAAGGATGGAGATGTGAAAATAGGCGTCTTTCAGATCTATCGTGACAAACCAGTCCTCGGATCTGATTTGACTCACGATTGTTGGAATGGTCAACATTCTGAATTTGAACCTTCTCAGAGACCGGTTCAACACCCTGAGATCCAAAATTGGCCTTAACCCCCCATCCTTCTTTGGAACTATAAAGTACCGGCTGTAAAACCCGGACTCCCTGTCTACCGGAAGAACACGTTCTATGGCTCCTTTCGACAGCAGAGTCTGTACTTCTTGTTCCAACACCTGAGCCTGCTCTGGGACCACCGCAGTGAGCACCACCCCAGAGAACTTGGGGGGGCGGTGCGCGAACTGCAGTCTGTACCCAACTCGTATTATCTGCAGGACCCATGGAGATATGTTGGGAAGATGATCCCATCCCTCTACAAAATCTGCTAAGGGTACCAGCCTCTCGAGGCTGGCCTCTGGTGTCTTTTCGCTGGAAATTGATGCGGCCCGAAGCGCTGTTAACGGCGGACCTGCATCTTTTCCTAGAGGGCCCCGTTGTGAGAACAACCTCGGTTGTCTCACTGCGGAGGGGGCAGCCCTCTGAAGTCCTGCCTTGGCTAGGACCTCTTTTCCGAAGTCCTCTTAGCCTGAATGACGTCCCTCAGGTCGCCCCTCTGGCTGGAGGACTTCGGTTTTTGGGAGCGTTTCCTCTGTTGCCAAGACCCCGGAGGGGGGGCTCTAGAGGAAACGCTCTCCTTCTGCTCTGCCCTGTGGGAGGAGCTGGCTGATGGCTGGGGCTGATTGCTTTGCCCCCCCCTACTAGATTTGGCCTTCGCTTTCCGGGGGAGGTACTGCTGGAACGCCGCAGATTGTTTTCTCGACTCCTGAAACCTGTCGACAACCGAATTAACGGCGTCGCCGAACAGGCCAGAAGCCGAAAGCGGCGCGTCCAGCAGGAAGGACCTATCCTTTTCTTTAATTCCGGATAAGTTCAGCCACAGATGCCTCTCCGTGGCCACCATGGCCGCCATAGAGCGGCCAATAGCGCTGGCCGCTTCCCTAGTGGCCCGGAGAGACAAATCTGCGGCCTTCCTCAACTCCGCGACATCTTCAGGAGTAGGCCCCTCCCCCTCATCCAAATCTTTCAGGAGGTCGGCCTGGTATGCCTGCAAAATCGCCATTGAGTGCAGACACGAACCAGCCCGACCCGCCGCCATGTAAGCCCTGCCCACCAATGCAGATGTCTCTCTGCAGGGCTTACTAGGCAACACCGGGGTCTTTAGGGAAGACGCCGATTCGGGAGAGAGATAGCTCGCTAAAGCCTCCTCCACCTTCGGCATCTTCCCATATCCCATATCTCGAGCCCCCATAACATTGCTGTAATCTATTACATTGGGACTCGAAATACGGGACGAATGCGGTCTTTCCCACGTTCTCGAGATCTCTTTATGGAGATCAGGGAAAAACGGCAGACCCCGGCGGTGAGGCTGTGACCTGCGCTGCAGGTAACGCTCGTCCATTTTACTGGTGACTTGCGTTTCCTGCTCATGTTGTGGCCAGCTGATGTTTAGTCTGGCCACAGCGCGTGTCACAACCTCCACCAGCTCCTCATAACCCAGGCCGCGTGATGGCGTGCTGAGATCACGGTCGTCCGCATCGATGCTGAGCACGTCCCCTTCCTCAGAAGTAGACAGCTCAAGCACCGGGACCTGATCGCGGGTAGGAGAAACCGCAGCGCGGGCTCCCACACCACTCTCAGAGGCTGCGGGACCAGCCGATGGCGAGCGAGAAAATGCCTCAGCATTCTCACTCTCCTCCGCCAGATCCCGCTGCGAACCCCAGGATTTCAGTCGCCGCATCGCCTCGACATATGCGGGACCGGAACCCTGGGGAACGCGAGCCTGACCGTGCTCGTCAAAGCACGCCAGCCGGGAGCGCAGCACTCTAATAGGCAAAGCCTCACACATTTCACAAGCAGCCCCCTCGAGAGCTGCCCGTGCGTGCTGCACTCCCAAACAATACACACATAGAGAGTGTGCGTCCCCACCCGTGATGAAACGAGGGCAGGGATGCACACACCTCTTGAATTGTTCACTGGCCATACTTTCTTTCAATAATAAGACAAACAACACCAAATAAGACAGACAGTTTCAACATAAAGCGCTTGCTGAAGAGCGAAAGCTAGTGTGTGTTGTGACAGCGTCACTTTTATACTTCCGGGTATGCCGTCACATGTTACGTCACGACGCAACACCAATCAGGATTGGATTAGTTTCATTCATACTTCAGAGGCGCACGCTTAGGGAGCGTCCCCAAAGAGTCGATTTTATCGACGCAGTGTTGAGTTCCCTCGATAGGGAACCAGTGAGCTTTGTTGACCAATGAGGACTCGATCACTTTATATGATGAACAGATTTAATTTAAAGGTATAGCGGAGGATCTTTCCGAATTTTAGAGAAGACCCGCCCTCTTCAATTTTTTAAAAAAAATGCACATGCACAAACACAACACTCTTGCTCCCGAGAGGGAACGTCTATACGCCTTGCACAATTATGTTGCAAATTCTAAACTAACTAAAAAACATTCATAAAAAAGACAACATGTCAAATGCCCTTCCGTGTTTTATTTACTTATTTATTTACTGATCGATTGAGTGACCGAGGACTCAAGACATAACCCTGTATCACACGAAATACGTTCTGAGGAAACTATTTTGCAAATCGCAATTACGTTACATAGCAACATATAAGCAGTGCTATTACGTTGGTCCTTAACCTAATATCTCTCATTGTTAATACATTATTTTTATACATAGTTGCATATGGAGAAGTAGCTTGTTGCATTTGTGTAATAATAAACACACAAGATTTTAGAATATTTCAGCGTGACACCATTTTGGACAAAAGGCTACTTTAGACAAATTGAGATGTTTACCGTGTCTATGCGGTGCATGACTCGTGCCAGGGCTAGCATTGTAGCTTGCATTAACTTTTACTAGTGATTTTAAATGGATTTCTCCAAATAGCGTGACAAACTTTACCTGTCTGGTAGAATCTTCGCGACTGCGGCATCAGTGAGAAGCCCAACCTGTGCTTTTAGCGCACGCCAGCGTGTGATATTCACCCAAAATCTCTCTGGTCTTGTTTCTATATTCTGCGGCCTTTCTCTTCTTATCATACACTTAGTAAACATTTTTTCTCTTTCGACCCTCAGCCATTTTCAAAGGAATGGCTGAAACCGTAACTCCGACATAATACACATGAAAGTGAAAACTACATAGGGATGAGCACGTAGCCTACGACGGCCTTACGTAAACATATCACCAGAATGATTGACACTTAGGTGGACCAATAGTATAGACTACCCACCCGGAAAAAGAAAATCCTCCGCTATACCTTTAAGCTTTTATTCACATTTAAACATTGATCAGCGAACATAAACAGAAGCTCAACCAAACCTGCTTGACGTGCGAGAACAAACCTCATTGGTTCTTGTTGAAGCTCAAACGTGATTGGTTCTTGCTTAAGCTCAAACCAGTGTATACTGTATTTGTCAGAATGTAAATGACAATGAAAAACCAAACCGTTCTAAAAACATCACGTAACAGTTACCTAATCATCATCATGAGTCCTCTTAAAGTTTGATCAATTCATGAGTGATTTAAATTAGACCCAAATTATAGTATGAGCTGAAAGTTTCATCAGTGCCCCATATTTAGCAAATCTAGCTAATAAACTGTTACGATTCACCGCACTTGAGGATCTGCCCTCCAGCCATTGTCCGCAAGGCTTACGGAAGGCTGACATGGAAGAGAAGGGTGATCTGGAATGATTAGCTTTTCAGCATCTCAACGCCTTGTCAATTACAGCAATAGATTCCCGACTTCACAAAATCTGACAGCGCTGGGCATACTTGTCAGATCTGCGTAATCCAGCTACCGGGTGGCTGCAGGGTGGCTGGGGTATCTGAGAGTTAAGGGTCGTCCCGACTGCTGCCGCTCCCCCTTCCAAATATAAATAAATATACCTGCCTGAGCGATTTGGAATTACAATAAGGATCCTCAAGGTCTTTTATGGAGACTGAGCTCGCATACAAACTAATGATCACTTGGAGATTTGTGTGCAAGTGTGGGCACATTGATTTCTCTGACAGTTTCTCATCTCATAGTGTTTTTTTTCCCTCTTTCTCTGTCTCCCTAGACTAATGTAGTATTCACTGAGTCTATAGGCCATGCCATGTCACGTCTAGACTGCTAGTTTTAGGGGATTAGGCCTTGGATGTTGAATAGTTCAGCCAACATTCAACATTTATTCAACAGGTTGTGGATTTGGTACTTTTGGGATGCTTCATGACTCTTTAAAATCATTTTTTTTTTCCTTTTGGAAATGTCATAAAACAGTCATAATTAATTTTTTTGTGATATATTTTCTCTCCCTTTGTGAGATTATGTGAGATTTTTTTTTATTTATGTAGAATTGAAAAACCAATTGTACTTTTAAAGAAGTACAATTTTATGTCTTATGCTCACCAATGCTGCATTTATTTGAAAAACAATACAGTAAAAAAAAAGGTAACATTGTAAAGTATTATTTCAAATTAAAATCACCTTTTTCTATTTTAATATATTTTAAAATGGAATTTATTCCTGTGATCAAAACTCTATTTTCAGCATAATTCACACAGTCTTGAGTCATGTGATCCTTCAGAAATCATATTATGCTTATTTGGTGCTCAAGAAACATTTATTATTATAATCAATTCTTAATATTACTGTGTGAAAATATGATTTTTAAATATGATTCTTTGATAAATAGAAAGGTCAAAATTATTATAAATAGATTTACTATCACTTTTGATCAATTTAAAGTGTCCTTGCTGTATAAAAGTATTAATTCGTTTAAATCAATCAATCTATCTTACTGACCCCCAACATTTTGAATGGTAGTGTACATATTTTACATATTTGAATGTAAAATATTTTTACATCAACATAGCAGATTAAAACAACTTTGATAATAAATCAAAATCAAATTCTGTTTTATATTTTACTCAAATTGTGTAGTATCTCTGGCACTTGACAAGGCTGGACATAACAACACCGTCTCAACCAATGGCATGATTTGGGGACTGAGCTGTGTGTTTACTTTTGGCAGTTGTGCAGAAATGACACACTTAACCTGTAACTTAATACATATAACTAACTGTGGTTTTGCCCTATCAAAGAGAAAAACAAATGTAAAATAAGGAAATGATATTACATTTGAAATTATTGGGGAAAAAGAGTTTAAACCCTTTCAGAGTGGTGTGAAAATGGGTTAATGTTGCTGCTGTGTTTAATTGTTTTAGAGTCTCCATCAATTTTGAGTGGCTGCACAGGGGAGTTGGCCCTGTGAAGAAGAAAAAAATGAGTCGGTCTGAAGCGTTTTAAATTATCCAAAAATGAATGAATGGAGGTATTCAATCTACTTTCAGATGTTAAAATTAGGTTTGCGACACTCACCGCGCGTGCCATCAAATTTCTCATTTTGAGCTCAAGTCTGTGTTCCTCAGAGCTCGTATTTGCGCAGATGGAACTTTGCCGAGCCGCGGTTCTTCTGGGATCTGAGAATTTTCACAGTTTGATGAGAAATGTTCCACTCCATCACATCTATAGATTATTTTCTGCCTGTAAATTTCTGACTTTTATTAATCAAATCATTGCCGTACCCCTCCCGACCCCCCTCCAGCCGTGCGGTGAAGGTGTGCCGGAGTGTCCTGGTTTGAATTGGGTGTTGTGCTCACAGCATCTTCACCCATGGGAGAGAGTCAGAAAAGTGAGAGTGTTTCTGCCACCGTCTTTCTCTCTAAAGATATCCAATGTGATCTTACTGTATTTGTACTCTTAAAGGAGTAGTTCACTTAAAAAAAAAAAAAAAAAAAAAAAAAAAACTTTTGCTGATAATTTAATCACCCCCATGTCATCCAAGATATCATCCAAGATAGATGTCATTCCCATATAATGCACTTTACTGGGTGTCAAAACGGTTCAAGGTCCAAAAGACTCTTTCAGTGCAAACTACAAACTGTTCAAAGGGCTTTAAACGATTCCAGACGATGAATAAGGGTCTTATCAAGCGAAACGATCGCTCATTTAATAAAAAAATAACAAAGTTTTAGTTTTATAAGCTCAAACGCTCGCCTTGCTCTGTTCTGTGATGCGCGTTCGTGACTCTCCTGTTCGAACTCGTTCATCAAAATGAACTAATCTTTTTATCGAGTCATTTGGTTCATTCATCGAATAAAATGAATGAATTGACTCGGAAAAAAGATTCGTTCATTTTGATGAATGAGTTCGAACAGGAGAGTCACACAGAACAAGACAAGCATTTGTGCTTATAAAACTTAAACTTTTTTTATTTTTTAAAATGAGCGATCGTTCGCTTGATAAGACCCTTATTCATCGTCTGGAATCGTTTAAAGCCCTTTGAACAGTTTGTAGTTTGCACTGAAACTGTCTTTTGGACCTTGAACTGTTTGGTTACCAGTAAAGTCCATTATAGGGAGAAAAATGCTGGAATGTTTTCATCAAAAACCTTAATTTCATTTTCGACTGAAGAAAGAAAGACATGGACATGCAAAAGGTTTCAGCAAAAGGTTTTTTAAAAGTGAAATACTTTAAGTGTATGTTACCATTTTAAAATTAAACCTTTTACATTTAGAGACATATCAATTGAGGGTTTTAAACTATTGATTAGTGTATTCATAGTCGATGTAATGTGATGTTTTGTACATAAAAGTCTTTACTTTTCAGATGTTGTCCCTGTGAATGACCACCAACGATGGTGATTGCGCTTGTGTTATCAAAGTACCAGCTCATTTTAATCAACGAAACAAAGGTAGGCTGCAATACATTTTAAGTGAACACTCAAGCATGAATATACACAACCAAAAGATGTTGAAGAATTTCCGACACAAGCATATTGCTGACTTAAGTAGTTATTTCGCTGAATTCGCTTAATCTAGCCAAATCCTTGGTGGATGGAATCTGGAACGCATTCCAAACCAACATCGCTTTTAATTCCTTTCTTTGTATGCGGCTCAAGTGCAGGAAAGAGACACAAACACAGAGGGAGGGAGAAGGAAGTGCGTATTCGTCCTAACTGAAGTCCCACTTGGGATGGGATTATTTTCAATACGTCATTCAGAGAGAATGCATGAAGTGTTTTCTTCACACTGAATGCTGTCCTCTGGGTGTAAATCTTAAGGGAGTGGGATTCGGTTCTTAACAACTACAATAATTTGGTTTCTTTGATGACCAAAATAGATGTTGAAAATAATCTGACTACACACATTTTGTGCTGTTTACACACATGAGACTTTCGCAAAGTAGAATTTAAGTAAACTTTTCTCTTCAATATAAATATTATCTAGAAGTAATAATATTTGTTTAGCGAGCATATGCTTGCACTTTATGGTTCAGGGAAATTGTTGTCAGGTCATAGCTGCCATAGTTGAACAATGGTAGAATTCCAAAAATAAAAGCCCCATTCATTTTCATTCATTTTTAGCATATAAACCTTTAAAAGACTTAGTTTAAGTGACTCAGTTAAGTGACTTCTGCTCTTTTTTTTTTTTTTTTTTTTGGAAATAAGTAAATGGTGCCTGAAAATAGTCCCCTGCTCGGTATTAGCCCATTTTCAGGTGCTGTGTGATATCATTACCACTGCTGCACTCATGGTACGGCAGTAAAGTTTCTTCATTATTACGCAGGAATGAGAGCACTGTAAAGAAAATATTGTTGGTTTAACTTAAAAAAGTAAGTAAGAACTGGAAAAAGTGAGTTAATACAAAGAATGAGATTAATTTAATCAGCAGAAACTCAAAATAATAAGTTATGTCAACTAAATAAATTATTATAAAGTTGATTTGACAAAATAAAATATGTTGTGATAACAAATCTTGAAAATATTTTTTACAGTGATCAGCCTAGAAAATCGCAACTTTACATTTTCCGTCGGTCTTAGTGCACGGTGTAACTACAGAAGAGTCAATAAATAGGAAACATCGAAACTCTTTGGCCATTTATTTATTTATTTATTTGAGAAATGCTAATGGTCTTGTCCACTTCAATGATGTATACTAAGCTATGCTAAAAGTGGTACTCGAGAACCGAAGATCTGCTGAATAGATTCAATAATGGAAAACTCAACAGTTTAACTCTGGGGGAGTTGTAAAATAACCCTATTTTTGCTATTGTACCAGCATTTCTGTGATTGGCTTTTGTTTCCGTATTTTTTTTTTTTTTTTAGTTTATAAATTTAGTTTTATTTAATATATATATATATATATATATATGTGTGTGTGTGTGTATATATATACACGTTTTTATATATATAGAATGTATCTACATAGTTTGTGTTACATATTTTTCACACTTCAATTCATAGTTAACAATAACTTTTTTTAATAATTAATAATTTTTTAAATTTTAATAATTTATTTCATTTTTTTTTTTTTTTTTACTTTTTTTGGTAATCCCTATGGCAAATGATTGTGAAAAACACTTGTTTCCAGTTGGCAGTCACCATATCAAATCACTCACAACACTATTATGTGTACAGCAGCGAGCAAATAGACCAAGTATCGAAACTTTAGCAATGTCAGTTTCAGGTAGATGCATCACAGGAATAAAACATAGTGCAGTGGCCTTTTTTAAACACCCGTTCTTGGCAGAAGTAGAGGCCAGCACAAGATTATCCACTGCACTTTGCTCTCGGCCAAACTATGACATTTTCCCAATCTGAAGTGCTTGAACCATGGACTACAACAGCCGAGCCCTGTCACACTTCCACGCGTTAAGATTGTTGGGGAAAGCCTGTTCCCGTCTCACACATCGAGACGCCGCCTTTAAGACAAAATGACTCCAGTGCGGCATAGCGATTACATGGGTCAGCTCTCTGCGAAGGCATCGAGTAGCAGCCCTGATTTAATGCTCTGGAAATTTCAGCCTGTCTATCTGAGGTCAACAGACTTTCTTTCAGAGAAGAGGAAAGAATGAGCAGAGGAGGCTTTCCAGTGTGATGGCATGATGCCTGGGCTGCTTAACGAAATCACAGCGAGCAGCGGAGAACGGCTGGCAGAACCCCACGCCGGTTTCCCATGAAGCCGCTGGCAGAGTCAAAGCGACAGCATGTAAACCACTCTGCACCCAACACAATCGCTCTTTGTACGAAGCCGAACACCGTTGAGTGGAGGGTACTTGAATGGAGCGCCGATACGCCTGACTGAACGTGACTGTCAAGTGACAAGGTGCTTTGAACGACAATTACTGTTGCTTATAGCTTAACTGGATGATCCCAATCTGAACATGCTCAGTATATGTACAGGGTGCTCCGTCACTTTGTCATATTTACATATGGGGCTTTAAACAAGATGTAAATTAATTTGTGCATGTTTAGATAAGCGCCTGTGAATGATTTTATTAGAGACAATATTATGCAGCATAACAAATCTGGTGCGGAAAGCTTTAAAGCCATGATGCACTCTTAGAAGAAATAGTTCTATTTAGAACTAGAAATGCTTCCATCCCCCACTTCATAACTCCAAAATGGTTCTATATAGAACCATTTTTTTTTTGGTAAAAGGTTCTATTGGCCAAGTATGGAACCCCAGGGTTCTATATAGATCCCAGAGGAACCCTTTTTTAAGAGTGTATAGAACCTTTTAGGGGTTTCAAATACGTAGCACTGATAGAACCTTTTAAGGTTCTATATAGAACCTTTTCCTCTAAGAGTGTGGATGCATTTACATTTGATGTGCACTAATATACAGTGGCTGTTGACTGGATTTTGCAGTTAGAGAACAGTTCTTAATTAAACGTAGTTGTCAATTTAGCCCATTTTGCATCTACAGGGGGTCAATTTGACTAGTTTGGCTACTTCAGCCGTTAGACCCTGTTGGTAACTACACCATCCTGGGGCAGAAAGCAGCTATTGGCCATTCGTAACTCTCAGACTAGTCAAGTCAAGTATATATAGCGCTTTTCACAATATAGATTGCATCAAAGCAGCTTCACTGTATCATTTACATTTATTCATTTAGCTGACACTTTTATCCAAAGCAACTTTTATCCAAAGCAACAAAGCAACAAATGCTATATATGTCAGGGGTTGCACGCCTCTGGAGCAACTAGGGGTCAAGTGTCTTGCTCAGGGACACATTGGTGTCTCACAGTGGATTCGAACCCGGGTCTCTCACACCAAAGGCATGTGTCTTATCCACTGCGCCATCACAAGGAACCGAAAAAGTCCCATTGAGTCACCTAATGGTGTCCTAAAACTCCATCAGCTGACCCAATGGTGTCCTAAAACTGCATCAAATGACCTAATGGTGTCCTAAAACTCCATCAGGTGACCCAATGGTGTCCAAAAACTCCAACAGGTGACCCAATGGTGTCCTAAAACTCCATCAGGTGACCCAATGGTGTCCTAAAACTCCATCAGGTGACCCAATGGTGTCCTAAAACTCTATCAGGTGACCCAATGGTGTCCTAAAACTCCATCAAGTGACCTATGGTGTCCTAAAACTCCATCAGGTGACCCAATGGTGTCCTAAATCTCCATCAGGTGACCCAATGGTGTCCTAAAACTCCATCAGGTGACCCAATGGTGTTCTAAAACTCTATCAGGTGACCCAATGGTGTCCTAAAACTCCATCAAGTGACCCAATGGCGTCCTAAAACTCCATCAGGTGACCCAACTGTGTCCTAAAACTCCATCAAGTGACCTATGGTGTCCTAAAACTCCATCAGGTGACCCAATGGTGTCCTAAAGCTCCATCAGGTGACCCAATGGTGTCCTAAAACTCCATCAGGTGACCCAATGGTGTCCTAAAGCTCCATCAGGTGACCCAATGGTGTCCTAAAACTCCATCAAGTGACCCAATGGCGTCCTAAAACTCCATCAGGTGACCCAATGGTGTCCTAAAACTCTATCAGGTGACCCAATGGTGTCCTAAAACTCCATCAAGTGACCTATGGTGTCCTAAAACTCCATCAGGTGACCCAATGGTGTCCTAAAACTCCATCAGGTGACCCAATGGTGTCCTAAAACTCCATCAAGTGACCTATGGTGTCCTAAAACTCCATCAGGTGACCCAATGGTGTCCTAAAACTCCATCAAGTGACCCAATGGTGTCCTAAAACTCCATCAAGTGACCTAATGGTGTCCTAAAACACCATCAGGTGACCAAATGGTGTCCTAAAACTCCATCAGGTGACCCAATGGTGTCCTAAAACTCCATCAGGTGACCCAATGGTGTCCTAAAACTCCATCAAGTGACCTAATGGTGTCCTAAAACACCATCAGGTGACCAAATGGTGTCCTAAAACTCCATCAGGTGACCCAATGGTGTCCTAAAACGCCATCAGGTGACCCAATGGTGTCCTAAAACTCGATCAGGTGACCCAATGGTGTCCTAAAACTCCATCAGGTGACCCAATGGTGTCCTACAACTCTATCAGGTGACCCAATGGTGTCCTAAAACTCCATCAAGTGACCCAATGGTGTCCTAAAACTCCATCAAGTGACCTAATGGTGTCCTAAAACACCATCAGGTGACCAAATGGTGTCCTAAAACTCCATCAGGTGACCCAATGGTGTCCTAAAACGCCATCAGGTGACCCAATGGTGTCCTAAAACTCTATCAGGTGACCCAATGGTGTCCTAAAACTCCATCAGGTGACCCAATGGTGTCCTACAACTCTATCAGGTGACCCAATGGTGTCCTAAAACTCCATCAAGTGACCCAATGGTGTCCTAAAACTCCATCAAGTGACCTAATGGTGTCCTAAAACACCATCAGGTGACCAAATGGTGTCCTAAAACTCCATCAGGTGACCCTATGGTGTCCTAAAACGCCATCAGGTGACCCAATGGTGTCCTAAAACTCGATCAGGTGACCCAATGGTGTCCTAAAACTCCATCAGGTGACCCAATGGTGTCCTAAAACTCAATCAAGTGACCCAATGGTGTCCTAAAACTCCATCAAGTGACCTAATGGTGTCCTAAAACACCATCAGGTGACCAAATGGTGTCCTAAAACTCCATCAGGTGACCCAACGGTGTCCTAAAACGCCATCAGGTGACCCAATGGTGTCCTAAAACTCGATCAGGTGACCCAATGGTGTCCTAAAACTCCATCAGGTGACCCAATGGTGTCCTACAACTCTATCAGGTGACCCAATGGTGTCCTAAAACTCCATCAAGTGACCCAATGGTGTCCTAAAACTCCATCAAGTGACCTAATGGTGTCCTAAAACTCCATCAGGTGACCCAATGGTGTCCTAAAACTCCATCAAGTGACCCAATGGTGTCCTAAAACTCCATCAGGTGACCCAATGGAGAAAAAAAAAAAAAAAAACCTTGGGAGAACCCAGGCTCAGTCGGGGGCCAGTTCTTCTCTGGCGTTTATGAACAGGGTAAATGACTATCGCCAATCGCTAGAAATCGCTGTAATCAAATAATTGCATATAATTAATAATTATTAATGGCATTTAAAATTAGAAGTCAATACATTATTTTTTTCATATAATTGAATATCATAATGTAATCATACATTTATTGTGCATACTTAATCCTACATAATTAATGTTTAAGTGGCAGCCCTAATTTTGACACAATACATATATACCACAAAATTTCCAATAAACGATTTGCAAATAGTTAGCTTTATTATAGTAGGTAATGAGAGATCAGCATTTCATTTTAGCTCTTGATTTTCCTGTCTGCTGCATGGACTTCTGATATACCGTGATCATTTGCAGAATTGGAACATGTCAGTAATGAAGCAATGATGGCAGCATGCAGGCGGCTACTTTCTGAGGCTGCATGTGCCAACTGAGCAACTGCATTTTAGATCAATGAAAAAGCCAACAGTTCTCTCTCTCTCTCTCTCCATATGTGATCTTCCTGATTATTTAAGCAACAAAACAACCCAAACAATGCGACCCCCTCATGTGTATCATGTACCACTAACATCCTTCAGTTGTTATTTAGGACAACAGACACAGTTATTGCTTTTGGGATGGTGTGTTATGGATTTTAAGTAAATTGTGTTGTTATATTAACATTGATTATGGTATTGTTATCAGGCACAATGTCCGGTATTATTATTATTTGCATTTTTTTTAATAGTTAATTTCATCATGTGCCGTGAATGTGTTTGTATTTTCTCAAAGGGAAGACAAGCAAGCTGCTCAACTCTCAGCCCACCTTTGAGACGTCCACCTAATGAAATCATTAAAAGTAATAAACAAAATTGCTTATCAGGAGAAAATATTATTTTCTTGAGGTAAACAGGTCCGCAATAATAAACCTTTATAATAAACCTATAACAACCTCCTCAAAGGTGACATCCAGGTGCACTCGGCCGCGAGTAATGTAATTGGCAAAAATACAATAAAACATATTGCATTGGATTATTACGCAATAATGCCGGAATCATTGTGGCCTAATTTTAAAAACAGAAGTGCACTATAAAAGTAAACCCTTAAATATCAAATAATATTATATTACAGCACAATTTCACCTCGCAGCGATAACAGAGCTATTTGCAGATTATTAACGCAGTTTATAAGCAAGGAAAACACACACAGCCGTGTATTTTCAGCATAATGCCTGACAATTAATGGGGCAAATTAAGTTTATAATGATGACGGTAATGTGGAGGCTGGTTATTAGTATGTGTTATTGTATTAGTTTTATTGTTTTTATTATTGTTGTTTCTATTAGTAGCAGTAATAAAGGATGCTGCAGCAGGAGATGCATCATTATCACAGAAGGCTTTGAACGAGGGAAATTGTGAATCATTCACCCCCACCCTCTTCTGCACAGAAGTCCCCCTTTTTACTCCCTGATCATCCATCACTCTGTTCTTGCCTAAGCACTTCACCTCGACAGCAATCCAAAGCAGGAGCCAGCGCTAGAAGTCTAGGGGCATTAATGAAGGGTGAGAACACTGGCTGGAACTGCTCTCTGTCATGTTTGCCACTGACGTTGGCTTTGTTGGCTCATTCCTTATATGCAGTGCATGTTCACATCCCCATTATATGTGTCCTTGTTAATTTCTTTTCAATATCATAGTTAAGTAAACATAGTTTGGAGAGGATGCTGTCATGTCTCTAGGTGCTGTGCAAATTTTGACATAAAAAGCTGACAATTTATTAAGAATATTTTTATTATTATTTTTTTTTTCTGGATTTTATTTGATTTATGCTACACTCTTGGAAACTATTTCAATGGAACTGGCATGTTTGAATGTTTGAGTGCACTAATTGATACATTTAACTACTCTAATCCCAATGTGAACATGTTACTAGCTTTAACATGCTAGTTTGCCTACATAGTATTTGTTAACTTAGTATAGACCATTTCACAAGATGTAAACAACACTGGTCCAGAAGCACTTCCTGTTTCAGTTTGTAACTGTTTTCTTTATTTCACATGTAAAGAAAACATCTTAAAGATGTTTGTTTAACTTTTTGATTCAGTTTTAAATGTTCTGTTGGTTGTATTTTATTCCAGCTTTTATGTAGTGTTAAAAAAACTGAAACAGGAAGTGCTTCTGGACCAGTGTTGTTTACATCTTGTGAAATGGTCTATATTACACAGTATCACTCCCTGTATGAGAGCAGCAGGTAAAGGTTGTTATTTGCTCTGAAATCCATGCATGCACACGTCACCATGATGGAAACTATTCTAAAACCAACATTAACAGAAATTCTTCTAAATTAGCATAACGAAACATTAATCGCTACTAAATCCCCCACTTAACATTAACCTTGCACAAAAAACAACAACGTTACATTACACTTAATTTTAGCATTTACTCTCCCTTTCAAAGCATGCTGGGAAATAGACATCCTGGTAAACTTAAGTTCATGGAAATTAAAATAAATAATTTCATAAAACTTAAAAAAATGAAACAGTTCAGTTTACTTAAAATATATCAGTTCTGTGAACTTGAAAGAAAACGAGTGCGCTAAATACTCTTAAAAGTTAATTTGACTGAACTAATTAGTTTAATTTAAGCTTGTCCTACTCAAACTAATTAATTATTTTAAGCGTTAGGGTTTACACAGACAGGACAGACCAGGTGGTCAACTCCATGTCTGACATTTTCTTGCAATTTTGACTTCATATCTCAAATTCTAACTTTATTTCATGCAATTTATAAAGTTGGGTTTCTATCACACAATTCTGAGGTGGAAAAAATGTAAATTTGCAAGAGTGTAAGATTAAGTCGCAATTACCCCTTTTTTTATTTTGTTCCATATCAAAAACAAGCTTTCATGGATTACTGTTGGTACACAGCACTTTCCTGTATTATATCTGCATTATCTAAAAACAAACAAACAAACAAAAACTTTCATGCTGATTTTCATCTTTGTCAAATTTTCCATTGTCTAAGTTTTAAAGCATAAACCTCAAGTTTTGTAGAGTGATAATGGAAAGCATTAAAATAAAGTGGAAAAAACCCAACATGGCCCATATAGGCACATTACAACTCAATTATAAGAAAATAAAAATATCCAAAAGGCCCCTGGGCCCTGAGTCTTTGATAATATTTTGTTGGGATGCACTTCTCTCTGTAGCAGCAGCAAATGGCACAGATATTCTAATACCTTTTAACAAGGCATCCATGAAACTTGCACTCTCTTATTAATTGCTGGAAGAATGAAACCTTACAGCCAATTAGAAGTCGACTTTATTATGCAGATTTCGGCTTTACACACAGCGCTATAAGGCATTCCCTCCCAAAAACAAAACCAAACAAGAAAACAAACAAATAAAAACTGCTTGCAAAGAGTTTAATGAACATGTTGTGGAGCTAAAGAATGCATGTTTAACAAGCGTTGTGATTGTTCTCTTTTGTTTTAGATCACGCCGCATCTCTTCAAACTCTTCCTACAGCTTTCTCTCTCCAGACATTGATAATTATTTCAGCAGGAAGCATACAGCAAACATTGTCAGACATTTATTTTATTTATTTGAGCCACAAACAATTATATGGATAATTAAATTTTATTTTTTTTTATGTTTCTGCTATATATATATATATATATAATGTAGAACCACACACAATGTATACTCGTCAACGTATCTAAATAAAGAGATGATGTTTGATCCTACTATCCAAATATGGCTGCATGAATATTCCCCATTATATGCAGGTGTGTTTGTGTGTATATAAGCACACAACAAAAGCCAAACTGCATAGCCTTTTCTCTTCTGGTGCGGACTATACCATTTGCACATGAATTCAGCCCACAGGCCATTAGAGTCCGTCTGCAGGCCCTGTCTGTCCATCGCCACGGTGCAGTGGGTCTCAAAGATATCTAATTATTTACCAGAGGTCAGGGAGCAAGTGCCCTCAACAAATCCAAGAATAGGACTCTCTCCTATTAATCTCCATTCTGCCGATGATAGATACGAGAAAGGGAAGGAGTCACTCATGCCCGCTCCTGATTTACAGAGAAGCATCAATCTTGTCATCCGTTCGGCAAACAATAACTGTCAGAGGCGAGGAGGAGAGCGAAGGGGGGGTTCGGCAGCCTGACTACTGTATATGTGAACTCATCTGTAATGTTGCCTTTCCTCATTTCTTCATGATGGAATTGTTGGGGACACATCGCTTTTCCCACAATCCATTTGCCGGGTTGCAGCTCTGCCGGTTGACAGAAATAGGGTGAAGGTGGAGGAAAGTGAACCAAATTGCCCGCATTTAGCCCAAGTCGACTTCCAGTCACCGGACGAGTGAGGGAAATAAAAGCGGATAGTGATACAGTTACAAAATATTTGTCGGGAGTGTTGACTTCGGAAAATGAGTCGCTGGATATCTGATACGTTTATCTTTTCTGCCACGAGACGTAAACAGGACATTTTAGGCGCTAGTTGTCCTCGAAACGATCCGCATAGGATGCGTTTGGTTTGTTATGAGGTGGATGGATCTATCAAAACAATGGTTTCCATACTCTCAAACAAGAGGCCACGTAACCTTTCTACATGGTGCAGGATATACAAATGTCTTTCCTTCCTCACTATGTTGAAAGAGTTGTCTTTGTGTACTAGGAACATTTATTTGTGGGCACTGTAAGTCATAAAATAGTCCAATCCGGCCTTTATGTTGTGGAAGGACCTCCTTTGAAGACTATTGACAGGCATTTCCACCTCCGAGTTTCTATTAAATTCGGGGATTTTCTGTAGTGCGTTGAGCGTTGGGCGTAAATGAACAAACTACCAAGAACCCTCTGACCTCCTGAAAAGAATTCATCATTTGATTCTATTGTTTTCAGACTGACTTAGTTGGAAAGTAGGAAGAAAGTGAGCATATTTGTTTGGTTGTGCCTAAAACATCGCTATAAGTACACCCGAGACGAATTATCGGACATAGTCATTGTATTTTATCCAGTTACTTTAATGCAATTGTATCATTTTCAAATCTCAAATGGGATTCTGCTTGCTTTTGCAGGGACAAATTCTCCTCCCTCCGCAGTTTCGTTCGATTCTACGCATCCGAGGAGATGTGGGACTCTACACAGTGTCGACAGTAAGCTCAGAGTTATCAATCTTTTTCTCGTTTCGATAAGAACGTTACCAAATCCTTGATGTCTTGCTCCTCACGATGAAATATAACTCGGCCTGGCGTGTCATCTGCACAGGCGTATGTTATTGTAAATTGACATATTTATAAAATACATGTAGCCTCACACTTTTCAAATTAGCAGTGTTTGTTAAGCCACGGTTGGGGATTTGAACAAACCTCTTGAACTGAAGTATTGTGCTTCTGGTTATGACTTGCATGCGATTGATCACTCAAATTGTGCAGCTTGTTGAGGACTCCTCGTAGAAATTCTTTCTCCTTTTCAGATGATAAAACAGTTCAAAAATCCCTTGGAGTCTGGATTTTATCTTACCCAGACAACTTCCGGCAAATTTAGATTTGCTCTGAAAGTGAGTCTAGCTCATTCATGCCCATTTCCAATCCGTCAAAATCGCGGCACCGATCAGAAACATTATACACGATGACGACAGCGCTGGGATTTTGAAGCAGATTTTGTAGCCTACATTACAAAGATGGATGCCGCCGTCGAACATCACTCGTTCGAATCAGATATCGCATCTGTTTCATTTTTGTTAAAAACCGACCAAAGAACAAAACTCAGAGATGTTTCTCCACCGCTCTGCATACGTCATCTCCTTCATCGCTCTGATTGGTTTTAGGTCTATCCCCGACGTCCCTCTGGCAATAATTTGTCTATGACACTTTGCCAGACCATAACTGAGATTTTACCAGGCTAGATTTTACCAATACTTTAGGCTATTTTGGCATGGGACACTTTAGTAACCCTATATAAACCACACTAAATCCCCCGTCAACCGCATAGCAATCACTTGCAATCGTGACAGCACGCTTTGCATGGTATTCTGACATCAGACAATGTAAAAATCCAGCTAAATCACGTTATTTTGGTGGTGCATGCGGCAGCTGTATATAATTGCAATTTAAATCACATGCATCTTTAAAATCAATGCGGTGCCTAATGGCTGTGTCCAAGCATCGCCCTCATCTACATCACTAAGAGAGGATCAAAGAGTCCCTGTCTTGTTTTCTATATAAATAAGGAGCTGGATTTTAGCACAAACACCCCTGTTTTCCAAGATATTGATGGTGGGTTGAATTAATGTGTCGTATAAGACAACACACCAAATCCCTGCAAAGCCTGGAACAGTCCACCCTCTTAGACACTTGACATTTGTTTTTCATCATGAACTTAAAGGTCACTAGCTGCCGGAGTGCCTGCCATCCTGTTTTGGTTTGCATTTGCATGAATTTTATTACCATCACACTCTCTAGAAACTCCAATTGTTTGACTTTTTTTATTAATCTGATGTTGCACAGTTCCAAACAAATGATATTTAAAGAAAAAAAATTAACACATATATATATGCTTATTTGTGTTTAGTAGTTTTGCATATGCTGGTTTAAATTATTATACGCATGATTGCAATTAACTTGCCTTATAAACATGATTTAATTCTATATATACATACTACACATATCATTTGTAGCTACTATTTTTAAATATGTATTTTTTTTTTTAACACGCTATATTCATTATACAAAGGTAGGGCAAATACTTGCTCTTCCAGCTGCAGAATGTGAGTAATTTCCCATGAACCCCTGCGGCCATATTCATTAACCTGCCTTTTGACTGGGCCAGTCAGATGTGAGTTCCAGTCATTAATATGCGGGACTCTTTTAATGAGGCTTAGCAACCCTCCACGCCCCTCCTTTGAGCAACTCCGTCAGCATGTGATCTTCAGAGGCCGTGTGTCTGTGCTCGGGATATTCCCCGTATCCTGTCAAATAGAAATCACTCAGTGCCTGCTCTTAAATTCAGGTAGAATAATGACCTAAATAGCAGGTTAAACTCAAGTGAACTGCTAGATTGACATAATTACATGGTTTCTAATCCAGATTAATATTTAAAGATATTCTGAGGCTTTTCGGAAGGGCCTGTGAGATTTGTATTAAACTGGTGAGAGTAAAAAGGAGTGGGAAGGATGAATTAATCATTTGGATCCAAGTGGATTTCTCTTTCTTTTTTTATAGCAGCATTTGTGTGGAATTTTGAAGTTGTTAAGATAATTTCAGTTTGTTATTTCCCCTTGTATGGATAAAGAGAGACTAACCATAGCTATTTTGTTTGGATTAGTTCATGTTACACATAATATATGCAGATAGGAACAATAGGGCTAGTGTCACACTTTTTACACAAGTAAATATATGCACTACACTCTTAGAAGAAAAGGTTCTATATAGAACCTTAAAAGCTTCTATCAGCACTACGTATTTGGAACCCCTAAAAAGTTCTAAACAGAATAATAAGAACCCTTTATGTTCTATATGGAACCTTTTGGGTTCATTCATAATCATTTGTTTTGTCCTTTCCGCATTAAATATTTTATATTATTGAAAAACATCAAGACCCTAAAATGTATTTATGAATGCATGTGATCATCAGTAATGGGGGTTAGAAAATGTCTATATTTATATCATTTTATGTAGTTAATCAATATCACACGAAGAGTGCCGTTTCAGTTTTTCTCCGCAAAAATCAGCATGATCAAAATGTGATATTAACAGTTTAATAAACAATAATTTAATTAAACTAAAAAATGTTGCAGAATAATGTAATATATGAATGAATAATAGCCTATAAAAGAACCAAAAGGGTTCTTTCTTGTCGTTATAGAACCTTTTTTAGCATAAAAAGTTATTGTGAGTAAAGAACCCTATGCTTCATATTTAGAACCCCAATAAACCCTTTTTTCTAAGAGTGTACCATTCAAAAGCATGGGATCAGTATTTTTTTATTTTATTTTTTATGTTTTTTTTTTAAAGAAATTAATCCTTTAATTCAGCAAGGATGCATAGGGTTAGTTCTCCCAAAAGTTAAAATTCTGTCACAATTTATTCACTCTAATGTTGTTCCAAACCTGTATGAGTTTCTGTCTCCTGTTAAACAGGAGGAAAAAAAAATGTTTCTATCTTCTGTTAAACACAAAATAAGATATTTTGAAGATTGTTGGTTACCAACCACACAGTTGAAGGTAGCTATTGATTTCCATTGTAGAAAAAAAAAAATACTATAGAAATCAATGGCTACTGTCAACTATCTGGTTACCAACATTCTTCAAAATATCTTATTTTGTGTTTAACAGAAGATAGAAACATTTTTGGGTGAAAAGTTTCCCTTTAAACTGATCAAAGGTAAAATATAGTAAACACATTTGTAATGTTGCAAAAGATTCCTATTTCAAATAAATGCTGTTTTTTAACGTTCTACTTATACATTATTTGTTTTGGACAACATGTTGCTGCATATACATATAAATATAAAAATATAAAATTCTATTCATCAAAGAATCCTGAAATAAATCTATTATGGTTTCCACAAAAAAATATATGAAGCAGCACTTTTGTGATTGTTATTATCATTGTTGAAAACAGTTGTTTCTTGAGCAGCAAATCAGCATTTAATGATGTAATGATGCTGAAAATGCAGCTTTGCATTATATTATAAAATATACTAATATTGGTTTTCTTGTGTTCACGTGTCATCTCTTTGTTACATAGCCCTTCAATGAGACCGTGATTGCGAGGGATGACGGCCTGTGAGTTCGGGATAATGGCCATGGAGAGGATGCACAAACGGAATGACCACCTGCATTGATTTCCTCTCAGCGGAGGGAACGTGACATAAATAATTCAGGTCCGATACTGTAAATGATGGCAGGCAGCGCCTCGGAGGTCAGCAGGTACCGGAGAAATGAGCTGGGCCGATTCGAAGGACTCGCTAGCTGTCAGTTCATCCACCCCCACAGTGATTTTGTTATTAATTCCCACTTGCTAGCGTGCATGGCGCTGTGACCGCCGAACACACAAACTATTTATACAGGTTAAGGAGATCAATTAGATACCGGCCCTCCAACTATGCCCTGCCATCCGAAGAGTCCAAGCGCATTATTAGGGAGAGAAAGACCGATTCTTGGAGCAAATCTTTCATTACTGTAGCCTATATTTATGAGTGATGGTGTTATGGCCCAAAGAGATCCGAGCTGCAAAGGTCATTAAGGCAAAAGGAGTGAGGTCATATATTCACAAAAAAGTTTCATCAAACACAAAAAAAGTAGGCAAGCTTAATATTTGCTTTCTCATTTCTCAAGCAAGTTCCTGTAAGCCATGAAGACGTCGGCTAAAGTTTGCTGGCTTTCAGAGTCGATATCCAGAACTCCGAGCATGACAGATAAGCCCACACTTTTGAGGGTTTTGGGTTATGGTGTGTCAGGCCATCTGTTATAACTGTGTTTTCCGCCTTATTGCTGAAGTGGTCAAGTCCAGCAGTGAATCATGCAGGTCTGCTGGGATATAAACTCGTGTAATTTGTCATGTTTTATGTTCCTTGAGCATTTCTGGTCAATCTGACTCTTCTATATGAGCATTTAATTTGACAAATCCATATCATGATTGATACACATATTGAGAGCAGATATGTGTTTCTAATGTTCAATCTGAGAAGATTGCTGTCATTATGGGGAAATTTGTGGTTGTCCTATCATTCCTGAAAGACTTTTCACATCAAGTTTTGATTGCCCTTTATTTAAATGTCTCCTTGTTACAGTGTAATTCTGCTTTTATGTGTCATTTTAATTTACAATGTATTTACTTTAGGGTTAGGGTTTGGGTTTGTTTTATTGTTATTTGGATGTCATTAAAGTACACAAATTTCATTAGTTTCTTCATAGAGAATTGGGCACGATAACTATATATATATATATATAAATGCAATACTGTGTGCTGTTCTCAGTGCCTCATGGGATAGTTATTTTCCTCAGTAAAGTACAGTCTTGTAACTTTCATTTGAAGCAAAAATATATTTGAATATTCAACAAAAATACAAAGTTTGCAATGTTCTGATTCACCTCGTAGCTGATTGACTTATGGTTTTATAACTCTAACATTTTTTTTTTTTTTAATGGGATGGGAGAAATTCATCCAAAATTGTCCGAAACCAATGTCGCTGAAAAAGTGGGTACTAACACACTCTATAGTAGGTACATGTAACAAGGACACTGTAAAATAAAGATACTTATTTTAATCTTTCATCAAATTTCAAATATGATAAGTAATTCTAATAATTAAAAGACTTATAAACTTAAAATGCTGGGTTGTTTTAACCCAAATTTGGGTCAAATATGAACAAAAATGTAATTAAAAAAATGTTTTAAAATATATAACCATATTGGTTGCCAATTCTAAGTTGTCATATGTTTTTATAGTGAGTGCAAGAAAGAAAAATCCTTCAGTGTGTAGATTTCTTTCTACTGTTTTTGAATCATTCATTCACTTCTCAACAAGCCACATGATCTCTGCATGGCACAGAGATATTAGCACGACTGTTTTACCCTGTGTATCAGTAGGTTTGCTTGCCTTAGTAAATCTCACTATTAAATACAACGCTAAATGCATATATCTAGTGTGTGTGTGGGTTGTGTTTTTGCAATTTTTTTTTTTTTTTTTTTTTTGACCCTAGAACTCACCTGAATAAATGTAGCCTTCCAGTACTGGAGTCCAGGACCCTCAGGAGCCCTGCAGAAGAGAGACATGGAAACCTTCCAGAAATCCTTCCTGCATAGATTTAAAGCTAATGTACAGTAAGTGTGCTCTTATACTTCAAAACTTCAAAATCATAGACCCTTAGATTAGATGTAATATTCGATTATAGTCAATTTTCTTCATATAGTACAAATTTGTCAGTGTTGCAGAAGCTACTAAGTAGTTACAAGCTACACGTCATTATAATATCATTATAATAAAAAACGATATAAAGGATCTATATATATAATATATATATATATATATATATATATATATATATAATTAATTATAATCAATATAATTTAGTATATGAATTTATTAAATATAACAATTTATTTTGTGTGTGTTTGTTATATAAACATACACGCTAAAAATGCTGAGTTGTTTCAACTCAAATTTGGATAAAATATGGACAAACCTAAATGTTGGTTTAAAAATGTAATAAAAAAATTCACAGTTGAAAGTGAGAGTTGAAGTTACACTTTTATACCCAACATTTGGGTTTGTCCATATTTTTCCCAAATTTGGGTTGAAACAACCCAGCATTTTATATAGTAATAGTGATAAAAGTACTCTAAAATGAATTTGACTGTTAATGCTAAATGCTGACACTGATTTTAATGCCCCTATCAACAAAAACCAACAACACTCTAAAAAATGCTGGGTTGTTTTAACCCAATTTTTTGGTAAAATATGGACAAACCCAGCCACTGGGTTACATTTTAAATTAAATTTTTAACCCAATGGCTTCATTTTTTAGAGTGAATGTTGATAAAGTCCTGCTTCACTGAGTAAGATTCGCTGTCTGAATCATCTCTTATTTAGTTACCCCCCAACACTAGGTTGAAAAACTCTTCTTTTTGCATGACGACAAACAACGGCTGTTTATGTGGCATATTTCGTTAAATAGCAGTTGGCAGCACAGATTGAATGTGGACTTCCTCCAGTGATACAGTGATATTTGCTTTCCTAGCAGAGACAATGTCTGTACTAATCGTCTTCAGCACTGATCTCCATACTAACTAGCGGAATACATTTCAGTGCTCATAAATCAGCATTTCCAACAGCTCTTTAGTACGAGCATATTCCCACTCAGGCGATGACACTTTGCAGAGAGAGAGAGAAAGAGAGAGAAACTCTAGGCTCTGGCAAGCTGCACCGTGTCAGTGACGGGCAGGGGAAGCACGCTGCCACCCTCTCTAAGATCTTTTTAAACTCCGCACGGATTCTCATGCCATCTGGACGGGCTGTGAGTGGCCCAGATCGGGGAGGTTGCCAGCAGGCCTCCGTAGCGCAATATGGCCCTCCCTTTAATGAACTGCTAACTGTCCTCTCTTTAAATCGAAGTGACATTTTACCCTTTATCGCTGGCATTTCTGAAGGCCTACGCACCATCCTCTCATTTGCATTCCTTTACCTATGAGGAATGTATATATCCTTGCTTCTATAAGGCTTTTTTCATGTTTAATGTATATCTGTTTCGACAAGCACATCGATTCACCATGCACATGTTATTCAGGCTATATTGACCTTGTGTATGTAGCCGTATCGCACAGTTCTACCTATGTTCTCTATATAGATGTTTGTATACACACGCTGCACTGGTTGTACTGTTTTGTAATGTTTTTTGTATTTATTTTTTATTAATAAATAGCCTATCTTCTTTTGTGTTCCACAGAAGAAAAGAAGTTCATACCAGTTTGGAATAACGTGGTGAGTAAATTATGACATAATTGGCATTTTTGGGTGTGGTATCCTTTATAAAGGGAAGTAAATACTTTATGGTATAGTCTGTACATGTGTGAACTGAGTTTTTTCAGCTGATGCTAATTCAGACAGACTGTATGTAATAAAGGATCATGCTGTGTGTAAAGGAGCAGATCAGGTCAAAATTCCCATGTGTCGTCTTTGACGTATCTGATGATCACATGGCCATATGGGCACACAAAACCTTTCGGTTTCATGCAAATTGCCCTAAACCAAGACAAAGTGAGAATTATGAAGTTATTTTGTGCGTCTGTGTATGTAAAATTATTGTTGTTTTCTTTAAATACAGTATGCTATTTTATTTTACAGTAATCCTAAAAATTACATTAAAGTAAAGATTTAAGTCACCATCTTTTTTTTAAATCATATATGTGTGTTTTGGGGTACTTAAAATGTTTTGAATGAATATCATATTATCAAAATATCAAACCAAGATTAATATTTTTTAATTATATATATATATATATATATATATATATATATAAATGCCACTTGGTTTGATATTTTGATATATAACAACATGATATTCATTCTAAACATTCTAAGGACCACACAACTATATTATTTATAGTATTATTTTATAGTATTTTTTAATATTATTTATATAAAGTGTCGTATATAAATAACAAATAAATAAATACATAAAAATAAATATATATATATATATATATATATATATATATATATTATATTTTATTATGTTTTGTGGTATTTTCTAGTTGTCAAAAGTGTCAATTTGGGACTACCATTAGTTTTTATTTTATTTGAAATTAAGATTTGTAAATAAGTCTCTTAAATTGAGACCATTACATTATATAATATGAAAATTAAAGCATTGTAAATGATATTTAATCTTTCGCAGGATATATTTGCATATTCCAATATTAGGGCTCAAGAGGACAATTGAAGATGAATCCCATTGTGACGTTCATCTCGTAACACGGCCCTCTGCGAAGACTCACCCTTGGGCTACCGTCCTATTTACAGGCCACGGTAAAGAGAGATTATATAAATATCATTAAATCATACCGTAATAAAACCAGATCTGATTTATTCATGATTAAAACCATGGAAATGTATAACATTCTCAGCTACCAAAAGCTGAGCACAAGGGTTTTCTTTCCTATTAGACGAGGAAAATTGATGATTTAGCCATGTGATATTGTTTTTTTGGAAAGCGAATTCTGAATACTTAAGAGAGAGTGTGTTTTCATAGCCCAATAAGTGTGAGTTTGTCTCGGTGTGTTTATGAGTGTCTGTTGGAGGGTGTAAGATGAAGCTGGCGTCCCTGTTGAATTGACAAGCCGTTGCAAGAGGATTTGGTGGTTTAGCACTTTGGAGGATCCGATCGGAGCCTGAATCTTCCGTAGGGGACGGAGACAGACTTCCACAGCCTGAGAATCTCCCTTCATTAATCACCGTCATTATTATTGATTTAGAGCGAGGAGCCCCCTCTACTGGGGTAATAAGAGCACGTTCTCACACACTGCAGTCACAGCTGAAATTGAGATTTGTTTCTTCCCTTACACCATCTCACCGTTTGTTGGTGGATCGGCGTGAAATTCTCCAATGTGGCCCCACTGATTCCGGCTGTCTGACGGACCGCGAAGCATCGGAAAACAACAGGAAATGTCCTTAAGGACACTGAGGTGTAAAATTAGTGGTGTTCTTGGACTTTATGTGAAAAGCTTCCAGATCTATTGTGTTTTTTTCTCTTTATGCTCAATGGATGATTCCATCTTATTGTGTATTCCAGTCGCCCTTCCGTTTATTGTGCGGGGTGTTTTATTGCGTTCGGTGTGGTTTTGTAAGACGGGCTGGTTTGTTATTCTCGTTGGGTTTTCCTCTTGTGTGTTTGGTTAAAGCGCTGACAGACTTACAGAGCTCGACTTCCTCCGTGGCTCCAGATGTTTAGGATGCCCTCCTGTGATACGACCTCCCCAGGTTTCAGTAAGAACAGACTGACAATGAATATTCACTGCTGATTTTACTCCCCCCAAAAAAAGAATTATGAATTAAAAGGTTTCACTAATTATGAATTTTGAAGATTTTTTTCTCATATAATAAGGGAATTGTCTGTTTACAATGAGTGCAATTAACCTTGTTGGCAAAGGCTCTTTTACTTTTAGTATAAAGTCTTCAATATATTTGCACTTAGCGAATAGAATATGCTGTTTGTTGCTATTTTAACTTGCGGCTATAGCTCAGTGTACATTTTACACCGCTGACAAATGATATGATGCTTGAAATGCAGGCCTGGTTATTGACTTTTTAACTCTTTCCCCGTTAGCGTTTTTGATCATTTTCGCAAAAATGTCTTGGCACACAGAATAGTTTGTTTATTATTTAAACGTAGTTATTATCTGTACATTTTTTTGGGGGGGGGGGGGGGGGGGGAGCTGAAAATATTGAATTTTCTTTCTTCCAAAGAAGGTGCATAAGCAATGCTTTTATCACTTGTTTCTGTTTCTTTTTTGTCTGTGTTTTGATCCGGAGTTTCTCTACTCTTTCACATAATAGCGCCACCAGTGGACAGTGGAAACACGGAAAGCCAGACAATTCTGTCAATGGCAGGGAAAAGGTTAAACAATTTTCCAGCTGTTTTGAGTGTTTTAACAATAAAAAGCTAAACTTTTTAAACTATGCATGTAATGCATCCTGTGTAAATTTGCTAAACATTCATGTTTTTATCCTTAACCCTAAAACTGTATTCTGGACAAATTAGGGCAAAATAGTTTTGATTTATTTAAAAAAAAAAAAAAAATACTTCCCTTGATCTGAGCGGTACAAGACTTGGCTACTTTTCCTAAGTTTGCCTCCTAAACACACACATTTTTTTTTTTTTTTGACTCAATTCTACAATGTTAAGTGGATTTATCGTGTGTTTGGGTCAAAAATGGGCACCCATAGAAATGAATGGGAAAAACTGTAATTTAGAGCATTCTAAAATAAACCAAAATAAGACACCAAGTGACAGCAAAGTCACTTCATCTTTAGGTTTTAGCTCTAAGAACTTATTGGAATGATATTTTAATGTCGTTAAAAAAATTAAATAAATAAAACAGAAAAATAAGCATAATTTACATAGAAAATATGGTACTTTTTGAAGTAAAATAAATTCAAAAATACCCCCAAAATAAAAAAACAACAACACCATAAATGGATAGACAAAACTTTATCGAAGACAGTGATATAACATTTATAATAGTAAATAAAAATTAGGATCACACCTGAAGTCCTCTGTGCCCACATTTGTCCACAATTACAGGATTAAAGGATTAGTTCACTTTTGAAAAAACTTTTGCTGATAATTTACTCACCCCCATGTCATCCAAGATGTCCATGTCTTTCTTTCCTCAGTCGAAAAGAAATTAAGGTTTTTGATGAAAACATTCCAGGATTTTTCTCCATATAATGGACTTCAATGGGAACCGGATGGTTCAAGGTCCAAAAGACAGTTAATAACAGTTTCAGATGCAGCTTCAAATGTCTTTAAACGACACCAGACGATGAATAAGGGTCTTATCATGCGAAACGATCGCTTATTTCAAAACTTATTCCAAAAATGTAACTTTTCTAAGGACAAATGCTAGCCTTGCTCCATTCTCTGAGGCGCGTTTGTAACGTCACGTAATACGTAATTACGTTCAAAAGGTCACGGGCGACGTAGCCGGAAGTACAGAATCAAAATCGTCCGACATCATTGTTTTTCCTTTTAATTCCTTTTTTTGTAAACGGTGTTTGAGCTAGTTTGCACATTCAACCTATATGCGTTCAACTTGTAAACACTGACTCTGTACTTCCGGCTACGTCGCCCGTGACCTTTTGAACGTAATTACGTAATACGTGACGTTACAAACGCGCCTCAGAGAATGGAGCAAGGCTAGCATTTGTCCTTAGAAAAGTTACATTTTTGGAATAAGCTTTGAAATAAGCGATCGTTTCGCATGATAAGACCCTTATTCATCGTCTGATATCGTTTAAATACATTTGAAGCTGCATCTGAAACTGTTATTAACTGTCTTTTGGACCTTGAACCATCCGTTTCCCATTGAAGCCCATTATATGGAGAAAAATCCTGGAATGTTTTCATCAAAAACCTAAATTTCTTTTCGACTGAGGAAAGAAAGACATGGACATCTTGGATGACATGGGGGTGAGTAAATTATCAGCAAAAGTTTTTTCAAAAGTGAACTAATCCTTTAAGGGCTATAAAGTATACGATTCAAGGGCTACGGCTGTTTTTTGTTGTTGTTGTTTTTTTAAGGAAAACAAAAATCTGATTCAAAAAAGAACACTAGAAGATGATAAAACTGCACTTTACTGTATGTAGATATGATTATATTAATTCTAAAGGGAGTTAAAGGGAAAATGCGTTGCGCTCTTTTCATCAGCCCTTTTGACTAGTGCCTTATTGTATCCGTGACATGCGACTACACTCTTCAAGACACGGTTTATCCCTCCAACGGCAGCAAAACAAATGTAATATCCTGCAATTTGAGAGAATGAGAGACAGAGCGAGCGTGCGTACGTGTGCAAGTGAGAGAGAATAAATAAACACAGTGTTTTATGGGAAAGGATATATGAGATTTCTGACAGGAATATTACTGGAGGACTAGATGAAACTCCCCGACATGCCAGCCGTAATTTGTGTCGATCAAATTACATTTACCGTCGCTGCGTTCTTGGAGCCGCCATAATTTCTCATATTCTTTCATTCCTCTCACTTCAGATGCACAAAATCCATCATATCTGGGAAAATGGATAAGTGCTGTGTAACAATCATATTGCCTGCGCTCTCCATTATTCCGTGTGTCATCTGATCTGTAGGTGGAAAAGTTTGAAAAACATGTCAGCCTCACTTTATGGAGTCTTTATGGGTTTCACGGGCTTTTGATATGACAAGAAGACAAAACGCAGCTTTTGAGGTTTGTTTGTTTATTTGGTTTGTGTCAATGAGAATTTTTATCCATTTTTTTGGGTTTGCTGTCTTGAGCAGATTCAGTGCGGCCCTCCCTCCCAGTCCTCTCGGCTCCTAATTGGCTCCTCGCATTCGTTTTGCTGGCATCTGATTGTCCAATTGCTTTATTCATTCGTTCAGCAGACGCTTTCTTTAATAATTGGCCCCTCCCTCTTCTCAGATCATATCTATCGTTTGTTACATTGATTTTATAGAAGAAAGAGAGAAAACAAATGTGTAACTCACTTTGGATATAGATTCGGATAGTCATAACTCCCCCACTCCTTTCAGCTTTTAATTGGCTCTTGATATTAATTGTCCCTCCCTTTCTGTAGCATCTGATTGGCTGCAACCTCAGTGGCCTCCGGTTTGTGTTTAACATTTCCTACGTGATCCTCATCGGCCCTCGAGATCCAGTCCTCTGATACGCCTTTTTATTTGTCTCCGTCTTTTTTTTTTCTTTTTTTTTTTGTACTGTTGACTCAATTTGTCCCAGGCGTCGGAGAGCGGAGGCAAATTAAGAGGCGTGAACTATGACAGTCCGTGACACCCCCTCGGTCCGCGGCGCTCTCCACGCCGCATAATGATTACATTACAATCCTGTGATATTATTCAAAACGACTGCTGATAAATGAATGATAAACTTGGGGGTTAGGTCTCCTTTATTACCGAGGTTGATAAGGCAGCTAATCAGTGGCCAAGCAAATGTCATTACATAAATTATGAGTCTGACTTTGATATATATTTCCCGGGTGTTCGCTTCAGACGTCTGTCATCCGCGGCGGCCCTCTCTCTGCGCTCCGCTTACATGGGTGGCTGAAGAAGAAAGAGAAAATATTTATTCTGTCTCATTACTCTCCTGCCTACGCCGGGGTCCGTAATTGCTCTTGTGAATGCAAAGGGCATGTGGCAACCAATATATTAATGTTTCTCGGAGTGACTGAAATATTAGTTTTTCAACAACTGCTTCAATTTGTGGGAATATTTAAAATTCAGTGACTGGGGATTTAATAAACATTGACAGTGGCGTGTAGGCAGTTTACAACGTTTGTTCGCGGGGTTGATTAAAAAGGCTTGAAATTTTGCTGACTCAACGCATGGACCATTACCATCGTAGAGGCCGTAATTATTTTATTACACACCCCGTCTCATGTGTCGTGCAGATGATTTGGTTTTATTATTAAAGTCAACATCAAGTCAAAATGCACCCATTTTGCTTTCTTAAAGTCCCCCTGTAGTCAATAATTTGATTAAAATGTTCTAAATCTTAGAATATCATATTAGATCACTAGAATGACATATTTAAGCAGGTCTTCCTTGAAATAGCCTTAAAATAGCTTGAATGTAACTGTAAAAAAAAATATTGTTGGTTTAACTTAAAAAATGAAGTAACCTGGTTGCCTTAAAATTTTAAGAAAAAGTAAGTTAATACAATGAGGAGAATGATTTAATCATCAAAACTCAAAATATTGTTATCTGAACCACATTAATTATTTAACTTGATTAAACAAATGAAAAAAAATGTTGTGATTACAAATCATGAACATATTTTTTTACACTGTATGAATATGCAAATGAGCCCCGCCTCCACTCACTCACTCAGCTCAGAGATCCACACGTTGATCTGATTGGTTACGAGGTAGTTTGTGACATCAGAAACACAAACCGCGTTTATTTGTTCACTGCGGTTTTAAAGAGAAAATGCTCAGCAATGGTGCTGACTTGTAGATTTGCACATGGTTTGTCTTAAAGCATATTAACATTAAACATTAAAAACCATTGATTTCACCACAGGTCGACTTTAAAACATGTTCGGGTCTTATTGTGAACAATTCATGGAAAAACAAATTTTGAACAAAACTATTTTTGTCTTCGTAATCTTTTACCAAGATGTATTAATTTTCTCCTCATTTTTTCTTGCCGTCACAAATTTGTACTTTTTTTGTCCTCCGTCTGCCTGTCATAAAGAGACAGGGCTGTTAATGACAGTGTGTGGAATTGTGTGGAATTGTAGCGCACACTGATGACATCACTTGTTTTGAAATATCTGTCCCGACTGTGTGAAATCACTAGGTAACACAAAGCTGGTCTCTGTGACCTTGACCATAAGGTGTGTGTGTGTGTGTGTGTGTTTGTGCGGTAGAGTTTTTGGCCCTGGGGGCCCTCAGGGTGTTGAGAGTGACTTCATTTGATGACATTACAGCATGAGAAACTCACATTCTTCATGGTGCATTTTGCATTATACTACTCAAATACACTTATCTTGCCTTGTATTAAAAAAGATGAAATAATGTGCAAAGACTGATGCAATATTCATAATTCAAATAGTTATTAAAATAATAGCAATAAAAAGTTACTCTTAAAAAAGCAAATGAAAGCAAAAGTTTCAGTGCAATTATCATTTTATTTACAAGCATCCTTGAAGCATACTTTCATGCCTTGAGGAAAAAGCCAGTGCCAGCTCTCTCCTCTGCCTCTTCTCATTATGTAAGAGCATCAGAGCACATCTGTAGAAATGGAAGAGAGAAATGCTGTCACAGTCTCCTCTCCTCTTCCACCACAAACAAACCCAGTGCCCTGCAGGCGTGGCTGGGACTCGGGGCCCCCGGGCTGGACTGAAACACGGCCCCCGAGGCCTCTCTGAAGGACCTGAGCAGCAGGGGTTCAGATCCCCCCCGGCTCTTTCTCTCTCTCTCTCTCAGTGGTGACGGAGAGTGTGTGGCTTTCATTGCTCACACAGAATACTTCAGTTTAAACCAGTGCGGAGCAATTCGATGCATTAATAGATTCATGCAGACGGGCAAATCTTTCTTGCAGACAACAAGAAATTACACTTAACCATTTCTTAGGATATTATTAACATTAAACAAACATGAACTGTTTTATGAACCTCAAGAATTTAGGAAAAAAAAAATGTATTCTTACACTGCAGAATGATTACTAAACGTTAACTGGAGTAATGGCTGCTCAAAATTCAACTTTAAAAATAATAATTGTAATAATATTTCAGAATATTACTGTTTTACTGTATTTTCAACGCTATCTCACGACCAAATAGTACGAAATTGTACGAGTGATTAAAAAGTGTCTAATTCGTTCTAATTCATACGACCTTACTCTTACGAATTCTTACGATTTGTCTCAACCCACATAATGTGTGGGTTTAGGGGCGGGGTCAGGGGTAGGTCATTCATACGAATTGGCCAACTCGTAAAATATGTACGATTTACCAAAAATCTTACTAATTCGTACGAGTGAGATCGCGAATTAGCCACAACGTAAAATTTGTGCGAATTTCCGTGAGATCAGGTTGGCATTTTTGATTAAAATAAATGAAGACATGGTGAGCAGAAGAGACTTTTGAGCGGTAGTAGTGTATATCTATTTTTGGTATTATTGATAATCTTAATACTAAATCTTAAAACAACACTATGTAACATTTTCTTTAACTTAAAATATTGTTTCCAAAATCTTAATACTAAATCTTAAAGCAACACTATGTAACATTTTTTTTTTACCTTAAAATATTTTTTCCAAAATCTTATCGGTGGTTCATCAAGTCATAACAGGGTGAAAGGCACTTCTGCGATAGCCTGACGGCATTTGTATCACTTTTACTGGCACTACGGAACTACATTTCTACGGTTCGGGTAGTAACCCGACCACAAAAAGAACTACAAAATTCGACTGCTCAACGTGAAGCGCTACAATAGCCATTATTTATTTTTTCTTTGTTTTTGATGTGGCAATACATCATCCTTTCATGAAATCATGCAACATATCTTGTCATTGGACATCATTCATTCTAAAGCCGGTGCTGGATAAACAACGATCGTGCGTGCGGCGGTAGGCTAAACTATTTACGACAGCGTTAATGGACAATTTGGTTTCCGACCAGTAGGGTGGCCGAAGAGGAAAAGTTCCATGGTGTTGCTTTAAGGCAAATTGATGTTTAAATCATTTTTGTTGTAGGATGTCAACTACCCAAAAGCATTTCAGACATAAATATCAACTTATTAAATCCCTTCATATAAGCAACAAGAATGTTGTGTGGGCATGTCTAATTTCTGCACGGTTGATGTCTTATTTGTGCATGCTCACTGATGTCAGGTAATCAATGCAACGATAATCAGTTTCAATGAGTGCTCAGTTGTGGAACTGTGGATGAAATTCAAGCAGCCAGAAACTCTAGCACAACATTGCAGCATTTCTCCATTCATTGCTTTCAAGTGCGATTGAGGAGCTCAGTTTGAGTGGGTTAAGTGTAGAACGTGATGATAGAGAGCGAGAGCGAGAGCGAGCCAGAGAAAGGGAGAGATTTGCTTTCCTCCAATTTTTCTCCATTCATCAAGATGGGAATCAATAGAGGGTAGTTTTCAACTGCATTTCAATGGGGAGAAGTTTTGTCAGTCAAAGGTTTAGTATGATTCAAACTTGCCTGAGAGACATGCGATCGATTCACCTGAAAAGCTGCGCGGGGACTTTCGGTCAATAACAGTCTGCCTGTGTATTTCTGCCTCTCGCGTTTAATAATGTTGCCCAAATACAGAGGATTAAGTCAATTAGACTATTTAAACATTCAGAAATGATTAACTTATTCCTTTTTTTTTGAGTGTTGGGAAAGAGAGGGGGAGGAAATCATTATCTGAGTATGTTTGTGAAAGACTCTATGCTGCATACTGAAGTTTGATATATATGGCAAGCATCACTATTACCGTCGCTCATACATACATAGGGTTATTTAATACATGCACTCTAAAATTGCTGGGTTGTTTTAACCCAACTTTGGGTCAAATATGGACAAACCCAAACGTTGGGTTAAAAATGTAATTAAAAAATTTAACCCAATGGCTGGGTTTGTCCATATTTGATACAAAGTTGGGTTAAAACAACCCAGCAATTTTTAGAGTGTCGTTAAGTATTAAACATCAATTCATGGTCATCGGGTTGAGGACAGATGTTACCTTTCTAAGCAATCTGATTTACAGTTTTGACCAGGCAGACAATAAATCAGGAGAAAAATTGAAATTGCATTAAAAAAGGAAAATGGACCAGAATATCCCATAACGGGGGGATTTAATTAAAATTAATCAGTTTATCAAGAGGTCCAGTCACTTAATTTCTCATAACACTTTATTTCGGTAGTCCACTTTAGACATTTTACTATCTATACGTAATTTTGCAACCTTATGTCAACTTATTTGACTAAACCTATACTGTCATGACAGCTCCCAGGAGATTGGCATGGTAATAGAGATTGGTTTGGTAATAGTGATCGACATGGTAATGGATATGACAATGTTTAATGTATTTGGTCATGGCAGAATAGATCTGCTATGGTGCGGTTGCTGTATGTACATACATACATGCATGATTTATCCCACGCGGATCTATACAGGTGGAGCTGGGGAAGGTGGAGGGTTCCTGAAAGTGCTAACTACAACATTACCAGGATTTGTTTTAATTTTGAGCCGCTGCTCATTGGCCCCTGATGCTACAGCAACCAAGCAGATTTGATATGGTCGCTACAAATGAGTTAAAAACACATCAGCCTGCACCATCTAGAGTATGTGATATGTAGTTGCAAAATTGCGTACAGTTTAGTTGAATGTGGACCATCAAAATAGTGTAATCAGAGTGTAAAAATGCTGAACGTTTTCTGGTTTCGAGTATAAAAATCATGTCTATGGAAAGTCCCCATAAAATGTGTGTCTGTGTTTGTAAATGCTCAATTTTCTATATGTATAATGTGAAAATTGCAATTGCTAATTGTTGACCTTTGTTTTAGAGACCCTGAGATGGACTCTTTTGATTTGGGATAGTAAGCAAGCACCTAACCACCACCCAGAACACCAAAGCATCATGGCGGCCACTTATTCATGGGTAAGCACCACTTTTACATTAAAAAAAATGTAAAAATCGACTTATTAATCAGTCTTCATTGTGAGTTTCACTTCACCACATGAGCGTCTCCTCCACACCACCATCGCTCCCAGACACGTTCACGCGCTCGTCCTAGAATGCAGACTGACAGCGGGTAGTTAGAAAGCGAGAAAGAAAGTGAAAGAGGAGTGTTTCGCTGCTCCGTCGTCTTAACTCCGCAACATCCATCCAGATGGCACATGAGAGACGGATACAGCAGGATGGTGACAGGAACACGGGAAGCTGTTGTTCTCTTTCGCACTCACAAACACACGACCCCACCGCAGAGGCCTGTTTGATTCGAGCATGCGAGCTGCACATGAAAGCACGTGGCGGGACGTCCCGCAGCATAGGCCGGGGAGCGTAAAAAGCAGAGACATGTCACCCGTGTTGTGAAATCACACACCTTTCAAGCATCAAAGACAGGCGATATGTAAAATATTTGCCACGGTTGTTGTCCTCAAGACGAAGGTATCAGGCAGACAGCAGGTGAAGAGAGAAGTTGATATACCGCAAGGTTGCATGTCAGAGGGCCTTTGGTGCCAAAATGGCTTTTGGTGTTGTGGCTTTTTTATTCGTATTTGTGTGCACTGTGACAAACAACAGATGAAACCGACTTGAACACAGCCGTTTAGAGTGCCAATCGGGCTTTTTATATATAGCCAAATTATTAAGATTACAAGTAAAAATGTTGTTAAAAAGCTTATATATATATATATATATATATATATATATATATATATATATATATATACGTATTTATTATTAATGTGTTTATTTACTATTTAAAATTACTTTCTTTCTTTGTAGAGTTATTAGTTACAATTCAAATAAACTGGTTATATACAGTATATATATATATATATATATATATATATTATTTATAAATTATAAATTTATAAATATGTATAGGCCTATTATTTATAAATTATACATTTATTTTATATTACTTTTTAGTTAAATGTATCAGTAAATAAAAGAAAATATCAAATAATAGTTCATTTCATATTTTAAAAATTGATTATTTATTTATTTTATTTAATATTACTTTTTAGTTAAATGTATCAATAAAAAAAGGAAAATATGAATTAATATGTAATTTAATGTTTTTTTAAAAAAATTATCAGTTTGATTCACTCATTTCAGGTCCTTATTGATGGTTGGGGCGGGACTCTGTTTATCCAACCAACGCCAGACAAAGGGGAGTATTGAGGAAACCTGTTTGCAAACACTAATTATTAATATATCTATATTTTTTTTACTTCTGTTTAGTGATGGCAGCGTAGTAGAAACTTCACCTGTAAATAATGGTCCGTCAAACGCGAGGTAAAATGAAGTGTTCCATCACAATATTTGAGGTCAATCACCACTTACCGTGCCAACCTGCATGAAAGGAAACAATTAAAATGCTATTTCCCGCTAAAATGCTGTAATGTCAGGTTATTGATGACATATGAACATTAATAACGGAGGCCCCTGACAGGTTGGAGGCAAATAAGAATAACTCTCAGTTTGCAGATGATTGTGAAAGCCTCCTGGGCGTTTCAGAGGAGGATAATGCTTTTTCATTGCCAGCGTGGGCTGAAATGGAAGCTGCCAAACATCAGACTCATGAAGCAGATTTCCAAAATGAGAACGGCCCTCTCCGAGAGTAATTTCACCCTCTGAGACGGCACTTCGCATCCGGAACGTTCCGCGATCTAATGACTGACAGGTGTACATCTCCGGTTTCATTATATGTAATAACTACAAAACGGCACTTGATATTATGAATATATTGTATGGAAATGCGCAATCAAATTCAGCTGCTCCGCGGCGCGTCCTGGGAATTCCTGATGATAAAATTTATTTCATGTGACAATTCGGAGTAAACACCCAGAATTTGATCAAACGGAGATGGAAAAGTCTCCCCTTGCCCTCGCACAACGTCTCACTCGACTTTGGAGTCATTTGTTCGCGGCGTTAGTCTTGATCAGTTTGCTTTATTCCACACATAATCAAGACAGTAAGTCACATCTGACAGCTACAGTTCGGCGGGACGTCAGCCAGAGATGAATCGCGCTCGCGCACCTCCCCGATCTGTGGTTTAATATCTCACGTTTAAGGTCTTGAAGCAATTTTTGGGCTAATATCTGGAGCTGTCAAGTTCTGCCAACTCTACGCGCCCCGTGTATGAAATGATGAACTGTGCGGCGGTTGACACTTTGTTGGGCCACAAATTACCTCAGTTCTAGACATCATTACCCTTCGCCGACTGCCTGGATGTGTTTATGCGTCCTTGCTCTGGTGGTTAGCGAGCGCTGCGTACCCCGCGAATCCGAAAACATCAATTCAAAGCAAATATGTGTCTTTGTGTTGCGTGTGCGGTTTGACATAATGAGCGAGGTGGGGGGAAAATGATCGCGCATTACGCAGGCCCTGCTTTGGCAGGAAAAGCTCTATGCCTTTAAGCAACTCATGAAAAATGAAAGAGATTTGTCTGTCATCAACATGCGCGCGTTCTGACCTTGACTCCAGACGGGACTAACGGGGCTTCTGAATTTTTTACGGGAGAAGGTGGAACTCCGTGAGGTATTGAAGGAAAAAAACAACAGTCATGTTGGAAGGGAGCTGAGACGGCGAGATAAACTGTTGAGAAACTGCTGTAATTAATGTGGAGTAACGCGCGTTTCGCGCCTCTCTGAAATGCGCGCAGCTACCCCTCATGTTTTTTTCCTTCTCTTTACTGCAGCTATGTTCTCTCGTTCTTTCTCGTCCCGCTTTCATCCTTTTGTTGTTTGTATTGTGGAATTGCTAATGTCGAGAAACACAAAGCCTGTGAGGAAGACTCGAGCAGGGGGGGAGAAAAGAAAAATAACTCTCTCAAAACAAAGTCACAAGATCACAAACGCTGAAATTCTGACTATGGTGACACCAGGGAAACTAAATCAGGTCAGCAATCAGCACTATAATGGGGACAGGCCTTCTGTCGGGCCGGTGCGGGGTCATTTAAGCGGGACTGGGTGTAAATGGCGGAGGGAGAGCTGGACGCTGGGAGAGCCCGCGGGGTATTGTAAGAAGTGGCGAGGCAGGGGCCCGTTTTGCCTCTCTTTCTCTAACCCCCTCAGACGAGGTCACGGCGAGAGAAGGGGAGAGTAATTCAATCCCCGGGCTTTTTCAGTGCAAGGCCAGCGCTCTTACTGACAACACCCTGAAATTAGAAGCAAACCAGCCCGTCTGAGTGTGTGAGACTTCGGGGGTTGAAAAAGGAGCTCTGGTTTTCCCAGGCTGCACGGCTGTCTGTCTGAAACATCATCGCGCAATCATCACAATGATAAGCAGATGATAAGCTCAATGATCTCACATGCCATCGATGTGAATGACGAGAAACCGTCGCGTCTGATATGCTTTTAATGTGTGCCATGTGTGAACAAATCTGCGAGAAAGCACATGTGATCAGCGTGATGCATTATATTCGGGATATTTTGAACATGTGAAATCATGCCCAGGATACATTACACCTCACAGGATACATTGACTCACTCTTACAATCTTGTACATGTAATAACATTTTAATTAAATGATTTATCGTACATGTATACATAACCCCATTAAAAGTCATGATTTAGTGTATTTTAATTAAATATATAGTGTGTAAAAATATTTTTTTAAAGTCTTTTCTTTCATAGTCTTAGGCATTTTTATAGCATGGTGACATTTTCATGACCGTTAAGAACATTTAAGAGTTTTTTTTTTTTAATTTTAATTATTTATTTATTTTTTTAGTTGACATATATTTGCAAAGTTATAGAATGTCTGTTGAGGAGCATCAAAATAAAGTGTTAGCAAATATTAAGGAGGCAATCAATATTAAGTATTACAATATTAACAATCTCATTACTAACAAGAAACTCTGATTAACGAACTGGTAAGTAATCGGGCACAGATGAAAGTGGTAGTTCATTATTAACTAATCAATAACTACTATTTTTTATTGCATCCCAGAGAACTACTGAAAAGGTGTTAACAATCTAGTAACTACTATTAAATAAAATAAACTGATAGACAAATTAGTAAGTAATAGTGCACCGATGAAAGTGTTACTACATACTTCTATGGGAATTACTAATTATTTGGATCCGTATTCTAAAGTGAAGATCATGGGAGCTAACTAGTAATGACTCAAATATTACTACATACTTCTAAAGAAATTTTCCAAATTTACCAAAATATATCAAATGCTTGAAATGACTTTAGTGTTTGGTTGCACAAATCATGACTAGATCATGTAGTCACACTTGAGTCATTACTAGTTAGTTCCCATACTATTAAAAATAGTAGTTATTGATTAGTTCATAGTGAACTACCACTTTCATCTGTGCCCTGAGTTTCTCGTTAGGTAATAAGAGTTACTAGATTGTTAATATTGTGTTACTCATTGGTTCTTGTGTAGTAATTCATTAAAAAATGAACCGTATTCTAGTGTTATACCAGACAGTCTACTAATACTCTAATGACTTCTAGTTCACATGTAGTCACTCATAGTTAGTTAAAGTGTTCTAATTCTAAATTCTATCTCTAATTCTAAATAGTGTTCATTCTCTTTATATGCAAAATAGAATTCATTCGTTTTTATTTTAGCATGAAATATGACCCAGGCATGTTTTGGCAGGTTTTGTGTGACTTTTGTCTCCAAACCTGTAAGAGTTTCTTTCTTCTGCTAAACAAAAGAAGATAATTTGAAGAATGTTAGTAACCAAATTGATGTATCCCATAGACTTCCATAGTTTGGTCTACTACTATAAAAGTCAATGGGGTTTTAGTTGGAGTGATGTGCTTTTATCTTTTCCTTATTGTGTTAGTTAGAGAGTTGAATGGATTCAAGTCAGTTCATAGATCTAAAAGCTGATAATTATTCGGAAATGAAAGTACAACTTTGTAAAATTCAGATTTGATACATTTTCAGATATACACTAGTATTTGTTTTAACTTGCTCTTTGTTTCGTTGGTGACTCTACTGTCACACCACAAAGCGACGAGACACACAGGCCTCAGTGTTTCCATATTTACATCCATAAAGTTTTATATAGCAGAAATAACTCGAGTCATGGCAGTTATAACCTAACATAACTCAGTGTTTGTGAGGGTTCCTCAGACATCCCACCCTAATGGTTAATATATCATTAATATGGTGTTGTATGTTCAGTGTCTCACTGTCTGGAGCTACACAAAACAACCTTCATAACACCAATAAGACATCTCTGTACAGCAACAGTGTCATTTATGTCTGAATCCAGACACATGGAACATCACACAGCGTAAATGAACATTGTCAAAAGATGATTAAGCTACTGTTTCCTACTTACGAATGTGATCAGAATTCATTCTTTTTTTCCGAACAGAAGATCACATCGTCGTACATCTTGCTCAAATTAATACTTCCCAGTCTTGTAATCACTGGGTGGGAAATCATGTTAAATGAAGAGTAAAATTAAACATTATTACATGAATTGTAAATCGAATTGAGTATTATTTTTGGTGTCACATCATATTAGCCGAAACATCGGGAAGCCCTGCGATAAATAAGCACATGTAGACGCTCAACCGTTTGGACTTTATTTGCATGTAAATTCCAGCTAGCGGCTCACGTCTGTCTGTGTGGCTGAGGTTGGTGTTCGTATAGATTGGACTGAATTGGTGGATTCAGGCGTGTTACACACGATGAGCTTGACTGACTGAGCAAAAGATGCCCTTCCCCTCCTCCCTACAGTTCACAGGCATTACCATCTTAATAAGGAGGCTGATTTTGCCCCCAGGCTAGGGAAAGAGGGGCAGTGAGGCGGTAGGGCAGGTGTGCTTATGTGGGTAAAGTAGAATTGACCCCGTCCCATTAAAGAACATGGAATATAAAGGGCTGGGACGAGTCCTGGTACGGCACACACATGCGCAACCCGCCATTTACAACCCAATTCACTTCTATGAGGTACCTATTAGCTCATTCCATTCCTAAATAGAGCTGGGCTTGATTTGCTAAAAACTTGCATTATGAGATTATCTAATAGCTTATGTCGCCTAGATGACGTCAGTAGAAAAGCAAGGTGGAGCAAGTCATTTAATGCTAAAAATCAGTCGTACTTTTTTGTTCTGAGGGTTGTGCGCTACATATGAATTATAAAATGCAATGAACCATTTGATCATGCCGAGGAAAATTACTTTTTAATCAATTAAATTGACATTAATTAGTTTGTTCATTAATGTATTTATTTTTATGTATGCAACAACACAAAACAGCAAAGAGTATTTTTTTTCAACTTGGTTTGGGAAGTGTTTTCCTTTTTTATTCATTTTTTAAAATCCTTATTTATTTATTGTGCTATAACACAAATCAGTGTATGTATATATATATATATATATATATATATATATATATATATATATTAGAGCTGTCAAACGATTAATCGTGATTAATCGCATCCAAAATAAAAGTTTGTGTTTACATAATAAATATATGTGGGTGCACTGTGTATAATTATTTTGTATATATATATATACACACACGCATGCATGTATATGTAAGAAAATATAATTTATATTTATATGTAATATAAATTACTTATAAATCTATATACCGTAAATACATGACAATATTTCTTAAATATATACAAGCATGTTTGTATATATATATAACACAGTGCACCCACATATATTATGTAAACTCAAACTTTTATTTTGGATGTGATTAATCATTTGACAGCCCTAATATATATTAGGGCTGTCAAACAATTTACTAGCGATTAATCGCAACCAAAATAAAAGTTTGTGTATATGTTATGTTATATATGTATTGTGTCTATTAACTTTACAACCACTAGGGGTACTCACCAATAATTGAATCAGAATCATAATTGTCAATTGCAAACAGTGTTTCGTTAATCATCATTTCGTTAATACCATCAAGACATCTACCATTGAAGTAGGGTAATTTTGACTGGATGTTTACTTAATATCATAAACAGACTATTTTAACAGTATTTGCATTTAATTCTAGTGCAATTCTTCTAAAAATCTTCCAAACCCACCGTAGAATTTCACTTTGCACAGAAAAGGAGACAGCTAATTTCCCACCCTCTCTACACGTGATCCAGGTTTGAGAAGGACGCATTGTCATTCCTCTCTTAAGTGAATAATAGGCCTTCTCTCATGGCGTTATAAATTTGGGGAGTGATCGTCTAATCGCTCTGTACTGCCGGCTGATGGATCAGCGCACTGAGCTGAGAGCTTGTCAATAGTAGCTCGGTAATTAACAGAGTGGCATGGAGCAGGAGGGAGATCAGACAGCGGGATTAGTTCTGCCAGGTTCTCCTCAGCAGTCGATACACATAGAGACAGAAACCCAAGTGCCCCAAGACTCATTAACATACCTACACCAGATAGCACCTTCAAATTAGCCCCACGATATCTCTCTTTTCTGCTGTAAGAGCGTTGCCACGTCTGATCAAAGATTCAGCACAGGTGAGCGAGTTCAATAAGCTTGAACAGTCTTATTACGGGTTATTACTCGGGGTAAGAGTTGTGAATACATCGCTAACTCAACGTATACAATTTGATATCCATTTTGAGGATTTTCAATTTTCATTTCAAATTTACTGGAGCAGGGATTTGTAATTTGTATAGGTCACCTAGACATCGAAATTATTAACACAGTCTCATCCCAAGTCGTCATATAACTGACGTCTTGGGACATCTTTTGGCCATACGTCAACATCCGCCTTTTTAGGGTACCCTTAAACGTCAGTTACATGACGATCCTGGGACGTCATACAACTGACTCTTTACCTTTAACGTCAGTTAGGTGACGGGGTAGGTTTAGGTCTCGGGTAGGGTTAGGATCCGATAACGTCATCTAACCGACGTTTAAGGGTACCCTAAAACAGCGGATGTTGACGTATGGTCAAAACGTCTTGGGATGAGACTGCGCTGAAATAATTTACTCACACTCGTTTACATTTATATTTCTGCTTTTGACATACTGTAGCGCCACCCATTACCCAGCATGCTTTCGAAGTGGGTTATAAATGATTCTGAACTGAATAACTCGGCCAGTGAAAGTGCAAAACGGGTATTTTTTCCAAGTGCTCAAGTCATCGACGGTCCCTGTGCAGCCCGATTTTTGTGTTCGCGCGGACAGATGGTGGACATCTGGTCACCACAATTTTACTAACACAGTCTCATCCCAAGTCGTCATTTAACTGACGCCCTTGGACGTCTTTTGACCATACGTCAACATCCGCCTTTTTAGGGTACCCTTAAACGTCAGTTACATGACGATCCTGGGACGTCATACAACTGACGCTTTACCTTTAACGTCAGTTAGGTGACGGGGTAGGTTTAGGTCTCGGGTAGGGTTAGGATCCGATAACGTCATCTAACCAACGTTTAAGGGTACCCTAAAACAGCGGATGTTGACGTATGTTCAAAACGTCTTGGGATGAGACTGCGCTGAAATGATTTACTCACACTCGTTTACATTTATATTTCTGCCTTTTACTTACTGTAGCTCCACCCATTACCCAGCATGCTTTCGAAGTGGGTTATAAATGATTCTGAACTGAATAACTCGGCCAGTGAAAGTGCAAAACGGGTATTTTTTCCAAGTGCTCAAGTCATCGACGGTCCCTGTGCAGCCCGATTTTTGTGTTCGCGCGGACAGATGGTGGACAACTGGTCACCACAATTTTACTAACACAGTCTCATCCCAAGTCGTCATTTAACTGACGTCCTGGGACGTCTTTTGACCATACGTCAACATCCGCCTTTTTAGGGTACCCTTAAACGTCGGTAAGTTGACGATCCCGGGCCGTCATACAACTGACTCTTTACCTTTAACGTCAGTTAGGTGACGGGGTTGGTTAAGGTCTGGGGTAGGGTTAGGATCCAATAACGTCATCTAACGTTTAAGGGAACCCTAAAAAGGCGGATGTTGACGTATGGTCAAAAGACGTCCCAAGACGTCAGTTATATGACTTCTTGGGATGAGAATGCGCTGATTTTAACGAGTAAGATGATCCTGGGTCAACATATTTTTTTGATCCTGCACAACATTCCTGTCTGAAAATTTAGACCTAGCCCTATCCCTACTTCTACACCTAACCCTACCCATAACTCATGCCTGAACTTGACATAAACAATAAACTTGTCCCTCAAATATGATTAGCTGATTAAATATTATTTCAGGATCAGGAACATGATTTTCTCTGTAAAATCACGTTCACCGCGGACATCCACGGACACTCCTCTTTACGTCACGCAAGCCAAAGCATACTTTGGGCTTAAATCTCAACACACATATACCCACTAAAGTCGTTGCACACATTTTTCCATCCAAACACACACAGGGAAAGGAAAGACTAGTCTCTTTCAGTTTTTTATATCATATTTCTGAAGCACTTTCATTGAGGTGACAGAACAAAGTTTAATGGAACTTCCACAATATCCGTTTGGCTCCAATTTCGCATTTTGTGCCAAATGATCAAACGTCATGGTGGAACGTTTGACAGCGGGGCCTGAGAGCTTCATTAATACGAGAGAATGAGAGTGAAACAGCTCCCGATCGCTGACAGTCAGCTCATTAGAGCCGAACTCAATGCTGGACAGTCAGAACGCTGCTTAAAACGCACTGAAAAAGCCATTCACCATTCAGCCCGCCGCTCTTACAGCTAACCGCTCGACCCAGCAGGCGTCTGCGCTTTTACAACATCACCATTATGAAGTGGAACAGGTCAGTACGTGAACGGGTGAGAAGCTGCTTTCAGCGCCGCTGCATATTACATGCTTAACCTATCATACACAATTACTGTTTAGAAAGGGGCTGCTTGACCTTTAACAAGAGAACGAGAGCTTACACGCTCACACGGGCCAGTCGTGACAACTTTAACAGAGTACAGCGCAGGACGCTGCGACTGCGAGTCAGGTTCGGCCTAAAAGAGCCAGGTGGAGGGAATCACGACGCCGCTGCTTTTAATAACGGGGCTTTCCTGTTTCCGACCGTACGGCGTGAAAGAAAGTCTGAACAGACGTGAATGTTAAACTTATATGACTGGTAGCGACATAATGCATCAATACGAAGCTTAAATTTGAAGGGGAATTTATAGATTGAGAGCTGCAAAACTGCAGGGACATTAAAAGAGGCCATTAAAGACCCAAATGAAATCGTCATTGGAGTTTTAATGTAAATAAAGTCTGGTATAGTCAAAGCAAATTCTTAAAATAATGCGTCTTTATTGGCATTAATGGTTCCATGATGAACATTTAACATCCATGGAACCTTTCCAGTGAACAAAAGTTGCTTTATAGAGGAAAAAAAAAGATATTTGGATTATTAAAATGCAGTGTTGTAGTCGAGACCACCTCACTCGAGTCCGAGTCGACACCGAGACCAGAGAGAGTCGAGTCCGAGTCGAGTCCGAGACCAGAGACTGTCGAGTCCGAGTCGAGACCGAGACCAGTGAGGGTTGATTACCTAGTTTACTTTTATTTACTTTAAGAAAAAAAAAAAAAAGATTTCTCTGAGTTTAAAAAAGATGATCAGTTTAGGGTAAAAAGGCCACATAGTAGGTGGTGTTAAAAGTAATTTTATTACAATTTGTCATTCGCAGTTGCGCACTAGAAAATCACCAATCACTGGGCGTGTCAATCAATTTAAAGAAATATTTTATTAACATACATTAATAATCATGAAAAATATTTTTAATTGAACTCGAGTGGACTCGGGAATAATTCCGAGTCCTAAAAAGAAATGTTCGAGTACGAGTCAATTCCGAGTCCAAATGGACATGAGTCCATGACAAGACCAAGACCATTAAAATATGGTCTCGAGACCGAGTTCGAGACTAGTCCGAGTCTCGAGTACTTCAACACTGTTAAAATGCTCTTCACACTATAGAAAATGGCTCTTTTAACTGATCACTGAAAGGTTATTTGGGGAACCAAAAATTGTTCTTGTGTCACAAGGGAATCTAGTCTATACTGTAGCATGCAACACAACTAGTTATACAAGAATAGACTTTACTTTTGCATTGCATTGTCAGAAGCAAGAAATATCATCTAAATACTATAGAGAGCCTAAGTCCCGCCCCTCCTCTTCCAGCTCATGGGACCTTATTTCGGAAAAAATATGTGTGGTAGTCAATGGCGAGAGACAACTTATCTTTTTATTCCGTCTGAACTGTGCCCTGAATTACACATATGATGTAAGTCAAAAACGTTGCAGTTTGTCATAAAAGAGAAGAGTAACTTTTAGTTTTATGTGAAAATCGCTCAATGAACTACATCTCCCGAGAAGCGAAACGACGAGCAAGATCCGCTGCTCGTGTGTGTACAGTCTGGTACAAAACACTCAGGCATGACAGCGTAACGTTACGATTATAACGTAAGTCTATAAACAATGACAGACATTAGCCTCAGTTAAATTAACCTCATTCATTGAGAGAAAATGTGCGCCTTTGGGATTTGTAGTCTTTGTAATTACGTATTTTCACAGTCACATCAAACTGCGACTTTCTTTACTTTAAAATGTATCTTTTAAATTGACAAACATCATATGTGCAATTCAGGGCACAATTCAAACGAGATCAAAATATCTGTTGTCTCTCGCCATTAACTACCATACAATATTTTTCCGAAATAAGGTCCCATGGTGGTCGACCGGAAGGGGAGGGACTTAGGCTCTCTATAACAACCCAGACAGAAAATGTGACAGATAATTGTGTAGCATTTACTACAGTTGACCAGGTGGATCTTGTAGTCCGATCTGAAGCGAGTGAAAGGAGGCGGGGACTGTGGTGGAAAGGCTACTTCAACTCAAGTTCTTGTTTCAAAAGGAAATATGTCAACATAAAAAAGAAAACGCCATCAAGTCATTCCGTGCGGCCTATCTAAATGTGTGAGACATTGAATAGGACGGATGTAAAATCATTCATTTCGATAACACCTGTGAAGTGAGAAATTATTCATTCTTTTAATTCCGTCTGAACCTCATTAACTGATAATGAACGCACATACAAAGCAGGACAATATGACAGCAATGGCTTACAGTTGTCTGAACTTATCCAGAACAAGCACGTCACTGCTCCTTTTTCCTTTAATGATACACACGTGTACTTTAGATTGATTTGACCCCACAAAGAAAAAAAAAACATGCAGAATTTTGATTGCTTCACTTGAAACAATGAAAGAACATGCAAACACTCAGTGGAGCTAAACGCTTAGTGTCTGCATGTTTAACAGTCTGGGACGACTTTGTAATTGGCTCATTTTAGATATCAGAACCCCATGTAATAAAAGGGCCTGAGATTCATGGATGAATAGTAACATTTGTCCTGAGGGCAGTTGGTTTTAATTCCCATTTGGGAATGTCAGTGGGCCACAATAACAATGCATACATATGTAAACATGCTAAAAAAATAAAATAAATAAAAAAACGCATACGCACACACACAAAAAAATGAATATCAATAAATATCAGCAATGTGATATGTTGCCCAAGTGCTGTTTTTATCTTTATTTAGAGAATCAAGATAATTGAATTCTTCTTTTCATGATTTTTAAAAAAATATATATACACTCTAAAAAATGCTGGGTTGTTTTAACCCAATTTTGGGTCAAATATGGACAAACCCGAAATGTTGGGTTAAAAATGTAATGTAAAAATTTAACCCAACGGCTGGGTTAGTCCATATTTGACCCAAAGTTGGGTTAAAACAACCCAGCATTTTTTAGAGTGTAATAAAATAATGCCAGTATAGATAAATAAATCATGATAAGTGTAGAAAAATATTACTTGAAACTTGAATATAAATAGTTTTCTACTAATGTCTCTTGGGCCATGAATGGACTAGGCCATTTTAAGTTTTAAAATCTTAATTATTATTATTAATTTTTTTTAATATAAAAATAAATGTAATATAGAAGAGGTTTTTTTTTATTATTTTGGTTATAGATTATTACTTGAGTGGTATCCTATTTTATTTCACTTTAATTTAGTTTGTATTATGAAATATTCCTGGATTTTAGTATTTTTTTAACAATATATATATATATTTGGAAATACAGATTATTTTGATAACCAATGCAGTTTCCTCTGTCTTCAGTGCCATTTTTCATCTTTTTAGTATTTTGTAATATAACAAAAGCCTCTTCCTTATAGTGACATCATTGTCAAGGAAGTGACATCACTTTGGAGGGAAAACGACTGCGCACTGCAGTAAGTATTAGCGGTGAATTCTGTGATATTTTGTGATGTTAGTTGGTTTGTCTCACTCCAGAACTTTGCATCTGTTTGGATACAAATTCAGAAATTAGTGTGATTGCATTAAATAGATGTTTAGATAATTATACACTCTCAGTAACTTCAATCCTGCATGGTGTTCAGCATCCTGTTAAAAAGTTGAGTAAAGAATCCAGTTTTAATTGAAAAAAATCAAAGAGCTTGATTTTGTTCACAAGTATACTCTACTATACTTTTTTTAATAGCAGTGCTTCATTAATTTAATGAATTAATAACACAACACTATAGCGTATAATAATAATTATTTTTAAGTGGCAGTGTTCAACGTAGTGCATGATAGACTTGACCCGCCTAATGCTTCTGTTAGCGCAGGCCAAGCGGAGCCATTACCCGTTGCTTCACACATACAATATTCAGGAATACTTAATATCTGTCAAGAGCCAGTGATAATATTATTATTGCTCTAAAAACGTTAGTCCACAGTGCATTTGCTGCATTATTAGTTCGACTGAGCTGAAAATGTGGAACCGTCCCCGTTTCAGAGGCTGGATGGTTTCACCCAATCTGAATAAATAAATGATGTCTCTTTCCTAATGGACATGCCTACTTAAACATCGCATCCATTATTAATCCGACAGAATCTCTGACAGATGAGCTACAATAACGTCCCTACCCGTTCCCGTTCCCCGTCCGGCCCGTTATCGGCCACGGCGTGTAGATAAACGAGCTGTGCCGTTTCCAAACCGAACGAAAGCCTTTTTAGACGAGGGCACGGCTAAGCCTGATTTAATGGGCAGTTTTTTTAAGGGAAGAACTGCTGACCAGAAATGTTCAATATTCCACCCTCCGCTCCCGTATACTCACCTTACCCTGAGCCCGGCTGAAATGTGGCTTTAATTAGTGAGAAAAAGTCCTATCAAAGCTAGTTTGGCATTAAATATTCAGCTTTCTTTTCCGAGTAGATCAAGAGGGCTTAAACAGAAGCTATTCTTGACTTTAAATAGCCTTAAAAAATACGTGTGAGATCTGTGGGGATAAAATTGCACCTTGTTAGGTTATAACCTAACTCTCTATTTGCCTTCCCCGAGCTTTTTAATGGGCCTGTGCGTAGTGGAGGAGGGCTTTCACACACAGATACGCCATTAGCCTTGTCACTCGTTTAATAATGACGGTTTATGAGCCATCTCCTTTACATATTTACTGTCCTTACCCACACAGACTAGCATATGGCCATTTACAATGTCCTGCATTGCTCCGTTGGGGATTCCTGGACGTGTCTCCATTTGGTTATATACAAAACTCTTCCCTCCAGGGACGGCATTAGGCGTGACCTTTCACCTCTCCAAATACCCTGTGGTTTATGTGCTCTAATAACATGTGGCAAATATTTACCAGCCCGTGTTTTGATATATTGGAGCACCGCTGTGAATATTAGAAGATATTTTCTGCTCAATCGGGTTCCGATGTCAAGGTAGACACGCACCCTGGAGAAAATACAGTGCTTTGCACAATACGCTGCCTGTTCTCTCTCTCTCTCGCTTTCTCTCTTTTCAGAGCCACTGAGCCAAGCTGGCTTACATAATCGGTGAATGGAGGCAGATTAGTGAGCATGCATATACATTTGAAAAGTTGCCTGTCCCAAGCGTGCGTCGGCTGTACAGGCCGCTGTTATTGGGTACTCACCAGAGGCTGCGGCTCTTTAGGAGGACAAGAGAGTGTGTGAACACTTCAAGCTGTAGATTTAAGGCTGTAAATGGATTATTTCTTGGATATTAACCACCCCGAATAGACAGATGGCTTCCAGGAGCCTTTCAGAGCCAAAAACACACACAAACACATAGGCGCCCACCAAGATACCTGAGTCTTTTAATCCTCTGTGAAAAAGACACATAACAGCAGACTCCGTCTACAGCAGTGATTCTCAACCGGTCACTCGAGACTCAAAAACAGGTCGCATAGCGTGTTGCCATAGTTAGGATAGCAATAAATTACATTTGTTAGTATTTGTATATGTGTAACACTTTATTTTGATGGCCTCCTTTAGACTGTCTGTTGACTTGGACTTGCATGTCAGCTATCTCTCATCTCATTAGGATTAGTTGACTGGAAATACACATGTTGACAGGCAGGGAGAAAATCCAATCATTGGACCAATCATCCAATTTTAATATATACATATACTCACCTAAAGGATTATCAAGAACACCTGTGAATAATGCAGTTATCTAACCAACCAATCACATGGCAGTTGCTTCAACGCATTTAGGGGTGTGGTCCTGGTCAAGACAATCTCCTGAACTCCAAACTGAATGTCAGAATGGGAAAGAAAGGTGATTTAAGCAATTTTGAGCGTGGCATGGTTGTTGTTGCCAGACGTGCCGGTCTGAGTATTTCACAATCTGCTCAGTTGAAGACTGGAAAAATGTCGCCTGGTCTGATGAGTCTCGATTTCTGTTGAGACATTCAGATGGTAGAGTCGTAAACAGAATGAGAACATGGATCCATCATGCCTTGTTACCACTGTGCAGGCTGGTGGTGGTGGTGTAATGGTGTGGGGGATGTTTTCTTGGCACACTTTAGGCCCCTTAGTGCCAATTGGGCATCGTTTAAATGCCACGGCCTACCTGAGCATTGTTTCGGACCACGTCCATCCCTTTATGGCCACCATGTCCCCATCCTCTGATGGCTACTTCCAGCAGGACAATGCACCATGTCACAAAGCTCGAATCATTTCAAATTGGTTTCTTGAACATGTCAATGAGTTGACTGTACTAAAATGGCCGCCACAGTCACCAGATCTCAACCCAATAGAGCATCTTTGGGATGTGGTGGAACGGGAGCTTCGTGCCCTGGATGTGCATCCCACAAATCTCCATCAACTGCAAGATGCTATCCTATCAATATGGGCCAACATTTCTAAAGAATGTTTTCAGCACCTTGTTGAATCAATACCACATAGAATTAAGGCAGTTCTGAAGGTATTTGAACACAGTATTAGTATGGTGTTCCTAATAATCCTTTCGGTGAGTGTATATATATACTGTATATACACACACACATGCATTTAGATCACATAACTTGAGCCTGGGACACACTAGACGATTTTCATATCTTAACCAATTTTAAAACTGTGGTAGACCACAGACATAAGGGCAGTTTTAACTGATTTTTCGCTCTGAATGCACACACTAGAAGATTCATCTGGACCGCGTGACCACATGTCGATTGTAGTAACATTTTCACAGTGAGACGAGATCTCACAGCGACTCGTGAGATCAAACGTGACTTGAGAATAAAAACAAATGGAGGATGATCGACATCATCAGCTGGTTTTCCTGGCGTGAACATAAAAAAAAATGAAAAAATAATATGGATGATCTTCTTCCTCAGTACTCCACATTCGTGGCATGTTTGTGGCTGCCATGTTTCAGCTATAAAAGCACAGAAGCACGCACAATCTGGTTGGTGAAGTTTAGTGTTTTGTTTTCCCCTCATATTTAAAATATTCAAAATATCAAAATGTGTTCCTCATAATTTTATTGTTTAATCAACTTGTAGGGTCATTGAAAACAAATATCCCCTCCGGACATCACTTTTGGCCAGAACCACCTTTTCCAGTATGGCCAGTTACTTGAAATCAAGTGTGTTTTGTGATGAGTAAAAGTTCAAATGTCACAGCAGTAATATGAAATCAAACAGACTTACATCTGCTTAGATCATTGGCAAGAAAAAAATAACCATTTTTCATATCTTTTGGATTGCCTAGATGTCTTTCTTGATCACCTCACCTCTGATAAAGTGTTCAGAAACTAGACTTCAGTCAAAGCAAAAACCTCTGCGATATTCTTCGTTTCATATGCAGATGCGCAAAATCTTCAAATTAGACCTTCACGGGAAAGTACCATACATTATAACTGTTAATTGCACCGCTGCTAAATTATAGAAACGCCAGCGTACGCCATATGTAAGCCTAACTAAACTCGCCAAGTATATTCAGACTTTCACACTTCTAATTGGCTGCTTCCTTGAAATCTTCTCAGACATGTGGAGCATGGGCCTTTTTAAAATGATTAAAAGACTTGCCTCTGTATATTTTACATGGGAATATTCCTTTTTTTGATGAGGACTAATTGAGTAGAGTGAACGGGGGAATGTAATTCCATTTTATGTGTTGGCACTTCCTGAAGTGAAGCAAGACGCTATGGATTCCTCACCTGATACAGTTTTTATCCTACAGAAATAAAGGGCAATCAAAGGTTGTAAAGCGATGAAGTCAAATGCGTTGTTTAGTTGCTTGCACCTCTAATCTAAAGCAAATTGCAAAACACTAATTTCATGGACAGTCCCTCTGGAGCAACCAGGGGTTAAGTGTCTTCCTCAAGAGTGCAATGGTAATAGAGCCGGCTGCAGGGTCACTTCTTGTTGGGATTGAACCTGTAACCTTTGTGTGTGGGCAGTGCTGTGGTTTAGTAATGTTAATAGCATTTAATTAGCTAACTGATGTAGTGGCTATTTGGACACTAAGTGTAAGACAATGTCATTGTATTAGATGGCATGTCAAACTATAAGTGGCATATATTTCAAATAAAGGAAGCACAAGCATGCTCTTCAAGGACCATATGCTTTAACTGTGACAACTGTTGTTGTCAGTTTAGTTCAGATAAGTGAAATTAGTTCTGCTAACACTTTATTTCACTGGTCCACTTTAGAAATTCTAACAATAAGTAATTTTGCAACTACATGTCAACTTACTGTATACTAACCCAAACCCACCTACAGTACAGTAACACTACCCTAACAGTCGACTAATGTTCTGTGACGCACGTTCGTGACTCTCCTGTTCGAACTCATTCATCAAAATGAACGATTCTTTTCCAGAGTCAACTCGTTCATTTCGTTCGTTGAATGAACCAAATGACACGAAAAAAGATTCGTTCATTTTGATGAAAGAGTTCGAACAGGAGAGTCACGAACACGCATCACAGAACAGAGCAAGGCGAGTATTTGAGCTTATAAAACTTAAACTTTTTTTTTTTTTAAATGAGCGATCATTTCGCTAGATAAGACCCTTATTCATCGCCTGGAATCCTTTAAAGCCCTTTGAACAGTTTGTAGTTTGCACTGAAACGGTCTTTTTGACCTTGAACCGTTTGGTTCCCATTGAAGTCCATTGAAATATTTTCAGCAAAAATCTTAATTTATTTTCAACTGAAGAAAGAAAGACATGGATATCTTGGATGACATGGGGGTGAGTAAATTATCAACAAAAGTTTTTTTTTTTTAAAGTGAACTACTCCTTTAATATTATACAATGGACCTAGAATAACAATTAACAAAGAACAAATGTAATGCTCATTGTTAATTGATGCATTATCTAATGTTAGCAAATAAGACCTCGTTAAAGTGTTACTGGAGGTTCAATTACATTTAATTTCAATGTATTATCTTGGGTCTTCAAGTGTTTTGAATATGGTAGAACACATACAGCTGCAGTATTGTGCTTTTGTGCAACCTGTTTCACGGGAGGTAAAATCCCTCTAGATGGCTTCACTGCCGTAGTTAAGTTTGCATGGATTTGAATCTCTCCCCAGTTCTTCCAATGGTGAGGCTCGATAAGTAAATGTTCTCCATGCGTTTGTCACATGATTAACCTACATGCGAAGCTAACAATGGCATGATGTGGCTCCCCGTTCATCTGCATGTTCTCCCCACTCGCTGCCTACTTAACTTGCAAATTCTTCTGAACTGTAACCTACTGTCTTATGGCCGTTGATTCTACACGTCCCTGTAGATGGGCTGTCATCAGAGAAGTGTGTGTGTGTAAGCAGCACGCCGCTGCGGCTCCACACGCCACGTAATTGTGCGAGGAACTGTGAGGAATTCGGAGGGAGTTGTGACTCTGACTGGTGATGCGTTTCCTGTCCTCCCACTTTCTCATTTTTCACCACATAGCGACATGCACGAGCTTCTCACATTATCTGATCAGGGAGATCACGACTGTGAACAATCTTGCATACTATTGAACCAAACAGGTTAACCAGCCATTATCTGAAGTGTTATTTTTATATAGTGAAGTCAGATCATGCCTTCTTTTTTATTGGATGTACATTTTTAGGCTTACAGTATACACTGTTTAACTTTTTATAACATGTTATACTTGTTATCACTGTTACAACTTGAATTGATGATTTAACCTTACTTGAGTGTAGAGTCGACCTTCAAAAGAGGTTAAAGTCATGGATTTAACTTAGTTGGCTTAAAGGAGTAGTTCACTTTAAAAAAAAAAAAAAAAAAAGTTTTACTGATAATTTACGTTATCCAAGATGTCCATGTCTTTCTTTCTTCAGTCGAAAAGAAATTAAGGTTTTTGATGAAAACATTCCAGAATTTTCTCCATATAATGGACTTCAATGGGAACCAAATGGTTCAAGGTCCAAATGAGAGTTTCAGTGCAGCTTCAAAAGTCTTTAAATGACACCAGAGGATGAATAAGGGTCTTATCAAGGACCCTTCGAGTAATGACTCGAAAAAAGATTTGTTCATTTTGATGAACGACTTTGAATAGGAGAGTCAGGAACGCGCATCACAGAACAGAGCAAGGTGAGCATTTGTGCTTATAAAACTTCAATTTTTTTATTTATTTTTGAAATGACCAATCGTTTCGCTAGATAAGACCCTTATTCATCGCCTGGTGTCGTTTAAAGCCCTTTAAAGCTGCACTGAAACTCTCATTTGGACCTTGAACCGTTTGGTTCCCATTGAAGTCCATTATATAGAGAAAATCCTGGAATGTCTTAATTTCTTTTCGACTGAAGAAAGAAAGACATGGACATCTTGGATGACGTAAATTATCAGCAAAAGTTTTTTCAGATGTGCATTGTTGTCAGATGCACCTTTATTTAGGTATTTCAATGAAAATTCAGATGTCTCTCCTGCAAGTAAAGATAGTTATTTATAAATAGTGAATGAACATAAACTGAAATTCAGACAAATATGCTGCTTAAAAAAGCTACTGAATTCTGACAGGCACGATGCTTTTTTTTTTTCCTGTTTAACACTTTCACCGTTCACACTAAGTGCTGGCGTAAAAGAGTTTCAACTATTTTCAAATATAATTGCAATTAAGGGGTGTTCACAGCAGAACCTTGCAGTATTTAACCTTGAAAAGACTTCCTCCACAATAATCAGCTTTTTAACAGCTAATGACTCCGATGTAAGTTCACACTGTGCAGGCAGGGCTGTGAACAGTCCTGTTCATTAGAGATGTTAACCGCTCGGGCTCCATCTATAAGAACTTAATAAGACCAGCACTCAGGTTTCAGACATTTAGGTGTCAGATTATGTGTAGCTCTTGTTATCACGTTTGATCTATATGGGAAATCTGTCACAATTAGTGTCTGTGATTGCATATATTGTCCTTTAATTAAACTTTACCACTTACTATTTGCTTTTCCATGCATGTTCCTGGTCTTATTGCGTGCATGATTATGGTGGCTGCTTTTCATAATCCAGCCAATTGACCCTTCGCAGGGAGCTTGATTGACAGGTGATCTGACCAATCATAATCGTATAAACAAAGGACCATATACAAGTTATAGTTTAGCCTACATATAGAAGCCTATACATAGACTATTATTCATAGGAACAGTAAACTATTATATATCTCTGTTTGTAGACTATCCAGCGCTATCTCACAACCAATTCGTACGAGTGATGAAAAAGTGGCTAATTCGTACTAATTCATACAACCTCACTCTTACAAATTCTTACGATTTTTCTAAACCCATGTGATGGGTAGGTTTAGGGGCGGGGTCTGGGGTAGGTCATGTGTACGAATTCATACGAATTGGCCAATTCGAACTGTTACAAATCAGCCACCTCGTAAAATTTGTACGAATTGCCGTGAGATCGGGTTGGACTATCTGTTTATTAAAAATAAATGACTTTACAGTACAGAAAATCTCTATCGGCATTATCGTGAACATTGCATAAGCATTCATTTTATGTGTTATTGAATGGAAGAGAGGCTCTCGGGAGCGTGCAAACGTCTTATCCTTTTGATTTTTTAAGAGTCCTTCACATAAAAATCACTCCACAGGATTTTACAAACAGCCTAAGAAGTCAGGGAATTTTTTTTTTTTTTTTTTTTTTAAGTTTCGTTACAAGCTGTTCACACATTGACATAAAAAAGTGATAAACATGCAGAAACCTCATGACTTACTGCATGACTTCAGAAGATAGTGTAAACTACTTTAATGTTGTGTTTTGTTCTTTTGTAAGGCCAAAGTATGTTATCCAGTATGGCTGACACAAACGGAACAAAAGTCCTCATATCATGACCCCAAAAGAAACCTCTTCAGACTCAGAGCAACACAATGCTCAGATTTACACATACATTTAAAGTGATTTTACACGAATTCAAGTTAAGATGTGCATAGCGAGTCTTAAGCAATTACGGGCTAATTGTTCCCCCTAATTGCCTTCGGAGGACTGCAGAATTCCATAGAACGTTCCAGACGCAATGTTATGACAGCTCGGATCGTACATGCCGAGAGTTTGGAGTGTTCTTGTGTGCTGCTTTTTAATCTGAGGCCGGCAGATGAGAGGCTCGGTAATTGCTATATATTGCTCTTTGTTTCAAGGACCTTTGATGATCCCAAAGCCATGCCTTTATCAGAAGACAAAGTAATTAGAAGGGAAAATGAAGGGAGGGAGGTGGTGGGGGAGGACGGGGGTCTCGTCTTCTGATTAGCACACTTCTCACCCTCCACGTACACTCTGATTATTTCTATAGACTCTTCGGCTGTCACTGTTGGTTTGCAGTGAAGATGAAGATTCAAATGTGCAGTCAGCATGTTGTAGTGTTTGCGCTGGTTAATAATGATAATCAAACAAGGTGATAATGGGTCAGGTTTGATGGGAGAAACCACTTGTTTCACACTGACAGTTCAACCATGCAGAAATACGCTGCCAAATAAAGTAGACACAAGTTTGGACACACCTACTTTAAAAAAAAATGTTTCTTAAATTAAATTTGTAGGCCTGTATTCTTAATACAGCAGTAAAAATGATTTTTTCCCCCTACAAAATAAATGTAAACACTTCAGCATAAACCTTTAGATCAAAATATGTTTAAAATTGTGAGGAAAATTGTTAGTATCCTCAAAAAATATGAGGAAAAATACAAAATGCACTTCTGCTGTTAGACAACTGTGCATTTCTATATTCAGCAATATTGTTCGACCTATGCAGGTATTTGTAATATTAATACATTTCAGTGATTGATATTTTCGTTTAATTTAATTAGAAAATTAAACCTCCGTTCAATGTGTGAAGCATGCATTCTGTACATGAGCACTATTTTATTTACATAAACATGCGAAATATTTTTTTACACAATTGTTGTTAAAGGGATAGTTTACCTTATGGGCATTCAAGATGTAGGTGTCTTTGTTTCCGCAGTAGTTTCATTTTTTATATTTTTAAGTCAAACCGTTCTTGTCTGTCAGTCATATTATGGAGGTCTATGGTCACCACCTCAAAAAGCATGCACAGAGAAGTCCAAATTAAACATGATTTAATGACTCGTAAATGTAAGTACACATTGATGGCCTAAGACACGAAACGAGCGGTTTGTGTGAGAAAACCAACAGTATTTATATCGTTTTTACCTCTTATAACCACAGCCACGTCCAAGTAGATCACGGCGCGGGCGGTTTGTGGCTGTAAACAATGTAAAACGATATAAATACTGTTCGTTTCATGTCTTAGGCCATCAATGTGTACTTACATTTACGAGTCATTAAATCATGTTTAATTTGGACTTCTCTGTGCATGCTCTTTGAGGTGGTGACCATAGACCTCCATTATATGACTGACAGACAAGAACGGTTTGACCTAAAAATATCAAAATTGAAAATACTGCGGAAACAAAGACACCTAAATCTTGGATGCCCTTGAGGTAAGCTAAAACATACTAAACATTAATTTCAAATTGAACTATCCCTTTAAATATCTCCTTTTTCCAGTGCAGTGGAGCACAGGGTTATGAACACACACGGTGGGAGAGTTTGCACAAGTTCAGTATCAGGTTCGGATGAGGATGAAACTGATCCAGGATATCCCAGCCAAAAGGATGTGTCTCATTTTCCAGGGAATTTCCTCCTCCTCCGAGTGCAAGGAAGAGCGGCTGAGGGATTTGATATGTGGGATGTAAAGGATAAACCAGGCCAGAGGGGGTCATTTGGACAAGGCTTATTTTACCAGATACTTCATTTGAGGACATTTCTTACTGAATTTTCTGTTCTGATGTTAGACAATGTAGCTTGAATACTTAAAATATCAGTACAATAGATACTATTTTGAACATTTTTCAACTCATTTAACAACATTTCAGGAAATGGAGATGCTGTGTTAGTCACGTCCTCGACAGAATGACCCAAACATTAGTAAGTGCAGCCACACATTTACTGTACACTTCTCTTTAGTCCAATGACACATTTGTTTATGGATCTATATGTTAAGTCCTATTTGTGTGCTATTGTGAAACATCCACCAGGGAACCTTTTCTTGTAGACATAATGGATTGAAATATTGAGTTCATGGCTTTGGTAATTCATTTTTATTATTTCATTTATTTATTTATTTAAGAGGTGAAGCTATATTTCAGACAAACAGGAAGGTTGTGGGGATTTTAAATTAGTGTGTATGATCAAACTTGTATATGACGTGATGAGAAATTCTTGTATATTTAATAATTTAATTATTTAATATAAATGATAACATTTAAATATATAATGTAATACCAATTATTCCACTTTCTGAGCATGTTTTGGTGCAAAAACAGTGAGATATTCAATGTTTTATATCTAATAATATTAAATAATTCAGTGTTTATTTTCTGATTATTCAGTCTGACATCAGTGCAAAATCAGCTTCACTTCAGGGATCCTTCGATTGGTAATACACCTACTTATTGGCGTATCTAAACATCCTTTAAAAAAAAAAAGAAAATGATGTGAAATTAGTATTAAAAGTCAGGTAGTTCACACTTTCAATTCTGATTGGATGAGCTACACTGTAAAAAAAATCGTGATTTTAACGGTAAAAGACTACAGTAAAAATGCTACAGTGAAAAACTTAATTGGTTAGCAGAAACGGTAAATAACTGTGATATATATATATATATATATATATATATATATATATATGAAGAGTTCAGATGCAAAAGCCTCTAAATGCCATTTGAAATTTTCCTCTTTAATGATGATTTTTACCAAACTTGTATATTTAAGTTCAGTAATTTCACTTAAATGGCAATGATAATTACCTATTAATTGTTATTTAAGTTAAATTACTGAACTTAAATATACAAGTTTGATAAAAATCATCATTAAAGAAGAAAATTTCAAATGGCATTTAGAGGCTTTTGCATCTGAACTCTTCATATATATATAAATAATGGTACATTTAATGTAATTTTACTGTAAAATACCGTTAAATTTACAGTTTTTAGAAGTGATGTCTAGAAGTACTACCGTAATCATTAAAATTCTGTAATTTTAATTATTTTTAATTAAGAAGAAAAATTCTGGTAACCACATTTTCTCCTGTAAATTTAACAGATTTTTTTATTTTTTATTTATTTATTTTTTTTTACCGATTACAGTGTTTTGTCTGGTACATTTAATGTAATTTTACTGTAAAATACCATTAAATTTACCGTTTTTAGAAGTGATGTCTAGAAGTACTACCGTAATCATTAAAATACCGTAATTTTAATTCCTTTTTAATTAAGAAGGAAAATTCTGGTAACAACATTTTCTCCTGTAAATTTAACAGATTTTTTTTTTTTTTTTTTTTACAGATTACAGTGTTTTGTCTTGCTTGAAATGCATGTCTCACTTTCATTTTGTCTTTTCTTCATGTCTCCTTAACTGTAATCTTAAAACATTTACTACAGTAGGCTATAGTAACATATCTACCGGTTGACCCATTTCTTAGAATATACTGTACAATGTCATTGTGTGCAGCCATATTTTAAGTGACGAACAATTAGTGTGTGTGTTTTGTGTAGTTGTGTGAGTATTGCAAATTAAAATGATTTTAGGGTAGATTGTGAATAATTATGAGGAGCATGCTGTTGGGACTCCATTGCTGCACCCATGGGAGAAAAAAAAAAAAAACCCACGAGAGAGAATGTGTGTGTGTGGAGAGGAAAGCACAGACCACACTTCACTCTGTCACCGCAAATGGGACACAAATAGGAGTTACGTTCTTTCTTAGCGCAAATTTTGTTTTCGAACAAGACACAGTGGTTTCTGTATGTTTTCATTGGAATAAATTACAGCGCTTTTGGAGTATTATGTCCATCAGGCATGAAACGTCTATGAGGTTCAGGTCCTCTCAAGAGTAATAAAGTATTAAGATTTTCAAACATGCCAAAATGTCCCAGCATTCGATATACTGATAGCTAATTTGATCAGCCCGAAGCGACTCCCCGCAAACCTGAGGTCACAAACCCCTCCGATTTGTGAATTTGATTGACGGTCGTGCGCCTCGCTGATGAGATTTCCAGAAGTTTCTCTGGTTCGTGCTGATTTTACTGAGCTATGTGATTTGCTGGAGGCCTCATGGGACACATTTGAACACTGAACCAGTGCAAAAAAAAAGTTTCGTTACGCTCGGTTCGCTCTGCATACTGTTGCACTTAATGTCGAGGGTAAAAACTGGTCACTTCTGTTTGTTTAAGATTAATCAGCCGGGAGGTTACAGATAACTGTGTGAAACACGTGCGCGATGAATCTAGCCGATTGTTCATCTCTAATGGTCCAGAAACGTCGTGACACTGTAAAAAACTCAGCGTTCGGACAATTACGCAGAGGCGAGTCACAGTCGACTATGATTTACATCGAAATATGTGGATTATTTCAAACCGGCATTCCTACTGAGTGAGGCACTAACTGATGAGGGCTTTTTTAATAGTCTCATTCATTACATGCAGCTGCTTCCAATCTATTGACATAAGGAGGAAATAAAAGCTAAAAGCTCCATAGTTTCACTTGTATAAACCTGATGCATTAGTGCAATGACCACCTGCATACTTTCCCCCAACCTCATTAGCGTGTTCCTCTCAGACCCTTGGTCTATCAGTACCTTAGTGTGTAGCGTGTAATGTGAGTGAGCACGGGATAATAAAATTATACGAAATTAAATTACATACATGAGCAAGAAAAAAACAACAGCACGGGGCTGAACTCTGCGTGACCGTTACCTCTTCCTGACTGTAGATTTACGAGTCTGCTTTAGAGCGAGAGAAGGCCCCCATCTTGACCAAAACGAAAGGTTAGCGCGCGGCTTCTGTTGAGACTCTCCGAGCTTGCCATCTTCGAAGCGCTTCGAGTTTGGACTTTTGTAATTAGCAGACACTTCTTCCAGCTCGTCAGCTGCGGCGGGTCCCCGGGGAGCTCTCGTCTAATGGAGAGCGGCTCCTCCATCTGACGAGTGCCACGCCACACCCCCACGCGCGGGCCGCTGCTGTCGGGTACCGCCATGCCTTGGCACGTGCTTAGCTGTTACCCTTAACCACACAGGATCGCTAGCTGGCATGCACAACCTTCATTTCAGCCCTCAGGCATTATGCGACCATAATTCTCGAAGTGTGCCTTAACTTGTGATTGAAGGTTATCAGTGTTCAAGTCTCGCCCACGGACCGCCCACAATCCGCTCGATGACCGTCTGATGCACACAAAACTGGCAAGCGCTTGCGGAAATCGTAAAGTCCAATCGGATTCGAAACGCGATTTCCAGGAAGTTTTTCGAAATCCCCTGGTCTTGTTCAAAGCGTTTTTAGTGAGAAATATATTCAATTCGTTTACCAAAGTTTAGCAGGTTAGATCGTTAAAATATATTCAGAGTTTAGTTTGAGACACAAAAAATAAATGTCTGCTTTGGATTTGGATAAAAAAATCGGTCCCATTTTATATTAAGTGGCTTTAAGTACTATGTACTTACATTGAACAATAAGTGCAATGTATTATTGTGTTCCTGTTGTATTGTAAAACACTTTTGCTGCTATTGAGGTGTGATACGGGTAAGGTTAGGGACAGGTGTGGTGGTATGGGTGGGTTTAAGGGTAGGTTAAGTTGTGAGGGGAGGGTCAACTGTGTAATTACAAATGTAATTACATAAATTAATTATAGCTGTAATTACATGCTGGAATTTTAAAATGTAAGTACAATGTAAAAACATGTATGTACACAATAAGTCCATTGTATCAAATTATTAATTTCAATGTAATTACATAGTACTTAAAGCCACTTAATATAAAGTGGAACCAAAAAATGTAAATGTTTGTAAAATAATTAGGTATTTATTAAACAGTATATATCCGTTCACGGACTGGCATTGTTGTGCCATTGGTATATGTATTTTTAACGATAATAATAAATAATTCATTACATTTATATAATGCTTTTCTCAGCACTCAAAGCGCTTTACAAATAAGGGGGTAATCTCCTCAACAACCACTTAATTTTTATCATCAAAGTTATGGATTTTGCCCAAACCGCACATTAAAATGAAACAAAATGTGGTTTTCTGGTCACTTTACATTCAAATATTCAGCCTATGTGTTGGTCTTAGCTGGTTTAAGCTGGACAAGCTGGTGTTCTGCTGGCCTCCCAGTCTGAGCAAGTGGTCAAAACTCCTTTAAAACTAATCAGACCAGGCTAGAAGACCAACAAGTCTGGGTTTTAGTTGTGTTTTCAACAGGGTTTGGCAAGAAAAAGCTGCATGACATTACATTACATGACATTATATGGCCCAAAATACTCCTATTAAGTATTTTAGCAATGCAAGCTTGATTTTACACAACATTGCAGTTAAAAATGGGTTCAAACCAACTTACACATTACATTGTCAGAATTTTTGTTGGTTTTGCTAAGTGGGAATCTACCTAAATATTTGTGCAGGGAAACAAACTGGAGATATTCATACTGAGCAAGCGTTGAAGTTTATATTTGTTTTTATAGTTAGTTATCTGAATAATAACTTGTCTTTAATAGCACAAACTTGTAAAGGTCACTCAGTAGCAGTGTCGCCCTCTTGAGTCCTGGAGTTTGTTACTGCCACATCAATGCAAGATTGCAGGTTAAGTGTGTTTAATGGGTTCACATGCTTGCAATGCATTAATAATAATAATAATAATAATAATAATAAAATACATTATTAGATCAGCGCTGGCATACTTGTGCAAAGAATTTTTCTGCAGTAATCTGTAAAAAAAATGATTCCGCATTTTAGTAATTTCAATGTAATTTTGTAAGTTGATACAACTTGTGGTTTCTAAGTTTGTTAATTCAACTTACCATGTTAAGTTTTCACTATCTCAACTATAAGTTGACTTAACTGGAGTATGTGTCGCCTCAACTTAAAAACATATGCTGAACCAGTAACGTTAAGGGTAGTCTCATTATTTATCGCGAGATCAAATCACATGAGAAAAAATGCCAAATTAAGTTTAATGAACATACATTTTAGTACAGATAACTTGAAAATGTAAGTTATCGTCTTTCAACTAAACTTTTCAAGTATATGTTACTTGAAATAAGTTGTTGGGTCAACTATTTTAACTATGTCAACTTAACTTTTTAAGTTGAAAATACTTATAAGATTGAGTAAATAAAACTTAACTCAGTCAAAGCAAAAAGGATAACAAAAAATTTAAGTTGAGTGAACTATTTTTCTTTCTTTTTTTACAGTGTGATGCAGGGCTGGGGCTTGATTGTGTTGGCTCTAAGCCGGTAATTCTTCTGTTAAATAATTTTACAGCTCAGTTACCGACAAGCTTTCACAGGCAAGGTTTTTGCCTCTCTACATTAGCATAACAAAAGAACAATGTGAGATATTTCTATAAACACATCTTTAAATGTTGTGAGGTAGCCAAACTGTGTGTAGCGAAGTGCTTTGACTCAATAACACAACATGATAGAGAGTGATTTGTGTTTAAACTCTCTGTGATGGGTTTGTTTAATCCAAAGCTTGGCCGAGGGGTGAGAACAGGATATATATAGGTGTTGGGAAGATATCGCCACATTTTTTTATGGTCTCGACTATCACGGTGACAAAAAAGCATACTTCATACCCTCTCACAGCTGACGTGCGTGACATCTGGTTTTCACTTAGGCCTGCAGGAAAAATACCTTGGGAAATATGATGTCCAATATGGGGACTGGAGCTAATCTAAGCCAGCGGTACACAAATCATCTCTCACTCTAAGGCAGAAGAGAGTACTTCTCTCCAGACCTGCAATGCATCTGTAAACAAATCATAGTATTAATGGGGATGGAAATGAATCATCCATCTCCACTGGCCTGTCGCCCTGCTCATGACAACAACATGATTTCTCTTCAGGCCTTTAAGTTGGATCTGCTCAGGCAGAGAAAGAAAAAATGCAGCGTGCTTTAGATCTACAAACCATAAAATATGACTGTGCAAAACTACTGTGGGTACAGCTGCCAAAGACCCAGACGTGCTCTGTTATTGAGCACGGGATATCCTGGAGTTTTGAGGCACTTAACTGAGAGAAAAGGTCATTTTTGGCAACTAGAAATAGGTGGGTATTTAACATTTGATTGTAGAAATGTGTACAATGGGACAAATTTATCTATCTTTATCTCTCTCTCTCTCTCTCTCTCTCTCTCTATATATATATATATATATATCTCAATCTGGCTGCCTATATAAATATATATTGATCTGTCTCTCTGTCTGTGTGTATATATATATATATATATATATATATATATATATATATACACATACATACATGCATATACATATATCTGTACATGTCTATACATGTCTGTTTTTCTATATATACATATCAATCTGTCTATAGGTTTTATATATATATATATATATATCAGTCTGTCTATTTATCTTTCAATCAGTCTGTCTGTCTATCTGTCTTTCTGTCTGTCTGTCTATCTCATCTGTCTGTCTGTCTATTATATATATATATATATATATATATATAGCAATATTTCTGTCTGTCTGTCTCTCTCTCACACACTCTCTGATATATATATATATATATATATATATATATATATATGTGTGTGTGTATGTGTGTATACACAGTACATATCGGTCTGTCTGTCTGTCTTGCCATGTTGATATATCATAATGTATTGTTTTAAGTACCATATTATAACAATGACCCCATTTAATGAATGAAGTTTTCTTTCCTGTGTTGACATATCTGCTGTTTAACATATTTAACATATAACATATTGACATATACCACAGTATCACCGGAGCTCCAACTACCTTGAAGTTTTCAGTATATTACACCTGAAATGGTTATGAAGATGTCAAAGCCTTAAATTTGAGGCAAGGCACATTCGAGACATTTGTAAAAAATAAATAAATAAATAAATAAATAATAAGAAGATCGTTGTTAGGAGAAAGAAAGTGGTAAAGCTGGGTTAAAGGTATAATTCAATTAAGATGTAACAGCAGGACGTGTGCTTGATAAGCTAAGCTTTGTTGATTAGCAGCGATGATGAACTTTAGGCAATCTCCCTACATCATTAAGAGCTGACTGACAAAATGAAGGCCCGACCATCTCTCACATCTCTTGCAGTGTTGTTCCAGTTTTGAAGTTAAAGTCTTGCTACAGCAGGGGAGGTCTATTGTTGTTTTCCTTTCTCATAATTCTGATCTGTTTATCTTGGTGAGAAACAAACATGCTCAATTGCTTTTTCCCCTCTTTTTGTTGCGCTGGTGTGTGTGTGTTGGGGGTGGAGGGAATTCCCTGGGGTTTTTCACCTCCTCTGTCTCTGCTTATTGGATATTCAAATTTCAGTCAGACGCACACAATAATACACATTTAACATCGTGTGACTGACACTTTTGGAAGGTCTTTGTTTTCATAAAAACAAACACATACGCAGTGACACAAACTGACAAGAACAAAACAGCGTCGGAAAGCAATGCTGACAGGCTAACATGACAAGTTAAACTAAAGAAAGGTTATGTGATGCTTTGCAAAAAAAAAAAAAAAAAGGATATATATGTATTCACAACAATAATTCACCGAAACATTTTCTTTGAGTCTATTTCCCATACAATGACATGATGTGACCACAGATGTCAAACTGTAAAATGTCCAAAAGCACCATAAAAATTATAAAATCAGTTAATACGACTTTATTCTAAGTCGTATGATAGCTTTGTGTGAGAAATAGACCTTTATAATTAGGAGAAAATATTAGCATGTTAAGAGACAATAATTAGTGTGTGTATATAAATGCACTTTGGTACATGATACCATCATTTTTTTTAATTATTATTTATGTATCTATTTATTTTATTTTTATTTTTTTGGTGAGAGCTAAGCCTTTAAGGAAAAACAATACAAAACAAACAGTGAAAAGCATTGTGCTTAACATCAGTGCAAATATAATGGAAAGACGCAGCTATATCATTAAAATTCTGATCAGATGCCTCGACATATTTAGGCAGGCTGAGGAGGAGGCTGCCCATAGCTGTTTCATTGATTGGTTGCAGGGGCGAATGCTCAATTTCGTACCTTGAGTTATTTTGCATTACTGTCCAGATGGTATTTATCAGGCTATGTAAATTAACACAGTCAAGCTGATTGCATGTCAAAAATAAGTAGTTAAACCTTGAAGGCATTTATTTTCCATGTGCACTAATGGGCTCTTCTTGTGTTTCTTCAGACGAGGTTCCTTGTTGAAATTCATGTTTGATAAATTCGAAGGATTTCGGGGGTAATTTGGCCATCTTGAGTGCTGTTGATCCTCCGAGTGTATATTCGAACCTCGGGGAGTTGAACATCACATCTGCATATCCGAGCTCAAATATATACTTAGAGTGATTGGTTTAAACATTAAGTTGTTGATCTTGTCCCAGATAGATTTGTCAAAACGTCACCCGCCCACCCCCAGTTTTCATTTCCGAACGGAGCGACTAATCCTTAAATACCGCTCTGAAATACATCTTTACTAAATGCATTGATTGAGTTAGTCAAACTTACATTCTGCCCTGATTTCGCAGTCAGGGCATGGAATAAATATTCCTCGATCCATTTATTTTCCATAAGGGAGGATAACCGACTAGGCGAGTCCTTACATTTCAATTAGCCTGAGAAGGAGAGAGGAGAAGCGTTGGTCAGTGGACTGGCTGTCAGGATAATCACAGCGGACAAGCCGCCGCTGGCCCCTAATCCAAGCAGATAACAACGACGACGACCACAAATTCACACTCGGCACCGAGAAACCGTAGCAGACAAATACACGTGTCATGCTAAACCAAACACGTTTAGCCCAGGGATCCCACCATTACCGGCAGATCGACACGATAACCCGGCCGCCCTTTAAAGGAGTGTTCATTTGACAGATAAGATTGACATGGGAGTTGGCCTGCTAGAACACAACAACTCATCCATTTAAAGGACAAACGGCTGCGTTCGAAATTGAAAACTAGTGTGCTGTGTTGTTCACTTACATGAGTAAATCAACAATTGAAACGTTTTTGTTACAAGACCAGATCCATCCAAGCATATTGCATTGTGGGACATAGTATTCCATACAGTATGCTTTTTTATACATTTCATTTCATGCACACACAGACGTACATATTTGCATTTTCAGAGTCGTATGCCAGCATGCTATTCTAACAGAGCTAAATAGCCTAAACTCTGATGTAACGCTTCATTTCAGCAGCTTAGCTTTGACATGCTGTACGCCCTGCTTTATGCATTTGTGTTCCAGCAAAATGACGTTTATCGTTCGCTAAGTAGTGGGGACAGATTTCTCCGGCACACCATATGCAGACAATGACGCTAACAAGTTAATATGGCAAGCATAAATACGTGCTTCGTATTATTATACCCTCTTAGCAACACGCTCAAGAGCCTAAAAATTAATTGCTAGACTAAGCAGAGACAGCGCAAATGATTTATAATGTGGCTGAATCGCTGGTAGTTATTTATTTTTGCATGGTATTACACTAACCGCAATGTTTTGCTGAAATTGTTAGTCAGCATCAATGAATGCAATTAGAGTTTAATGGGCTTTAAAGAGAGCATGAAAAAGAGAGAGAGATGCAGGGAAGAAAAAGTTGCAACATGCATTCCCATCCAGGATTTGTCTCCTATACTGGGAAGCCAATGCCTTTTAGGTTTGACTAGTATGGATTGATATGTTATATGCCATTAACCAATTACATTTTCTTTTGTCACATGGAGATTGTCTCAAAAAAGTGTCCATATATGCAAAGATGGCAGAAAGCATACACACCAGATGAGCGACTGTCATTGAGCTGAATGGGAACGCTAACGGATACACTCTAAAAAAATGCTGGGTTGTTTTAACCCAACTTTGGGTCAAATATGGACAAACCCAGCCATTGGGTTAAAATTTTGAATTGCATTTTTAACCCAACGTTTGGGTTTGTCCATATTTGACCCAAAGTTGGGTTAAAACAACCCAGCATTTTTAGAGCATAGCTTTCTCAAGGTATGATATGACCGACTATGACCGTATACATTTGCATTAGTGATAAAAGTGTTGCATAAAAAAAAAATAAAACTGACTACACATCCTTGACACTGCTCTTTGCTAATTTTTCAGGCAGGATCTGTTCAAATCAACCCAAATTGAATCCATACCTGCAGTGCGTAATGTCATAGAAATAATTGCACCTTGTGTAAACATATCAATTTCCCTCCACAGCAGTGAGCTTGAAAAACCATTTGTGGGACCCCGTACAAGGTCATCTGAAGCTGGAAGCCTGAAGTCATTGCACACACACACACACACACGAGTGCGAACACAAGCTCCTTCTGAGTGCACTGGCCCTTAGGGCAACAGCAAGCCATTGCACCGTCATTAAGACCAACACACAGCTATTTATACACTGTACTGCATCACATCTTACACACTATACATACTTGCACACGCATACATGTGTGAGCACCCTGAGGCGCACAGGCTCTCGCAGACATCACACACACACAACCACTGGAATAACGATACCAAATTAGCATGCACAAAAACAGGAGTGCGTGAAAGGCAAATAGGGTCAAAACTGCCGGGCGAGAGAGTTGGTTTTAAATCGCCATGTGTTTTTCCAGATGAATGCAAATCAACTAGTCATCTACTAGTGCTCATTTCTTTCCATTGGTACAAATGACTTCAGGACACTAAAAGTTGAAAGTGTCAATTATATTCGAACAACCTTTGAAGCCGCCGCGTTGCTCTTGAGGTATTACGCTTTATATTCGAGTGATTTTTGCTTTCGTGTTTCATCAAGAATGCATCTCTCCGCCAACCCACATTTGCAGCTCTGAGCGATATTCATATTGTATGTTTCTTTGTGAATATCTTTGCCAGGCAGTTGTTAACCTCACCGTGTCACGTTATTATAAATTGTTTGAATCGCACCAGCGCCTCGAGCCAGCGCGGAGGCAAGTGCGCATTCTCAAAACAGAGATGCTAGATTACGCTGATCAGCGGTTGCACCGCGCCGCATTAGATCAAGACGACACGTTCACAGGCCCCGTGAATGTAAAACGCAGGGCCGCTCTCGTAGGCGATTACTCAAGCAGCGGAGAGGATATTATTCAGAGTGAGTTGTTAATAAGGGAGTTTATTTTTTCTGACAGAGTGAAAATGGCTTCCTAACGCAGGATGGATAGCCCCCGTTAGCATGCGTACGCCGCCTGGACAGTTGTGCCGCAATTAGGAATAAATAAATATTAACGTCTTCACTTACGCGCGTGACGCTAACGTGCTAAATCGGATTAGCCCTCGGATGACCTAATTGCGTTGTCGCGGTGCACGTATCAAAAGAGAGGAGCACTTTGCGGAAAGGTAACATCAAATGAATCTAACAATCAGTAATTGAGACAAATGACACGCCGCGGCCAGCTGTCTGGGTGAAAAACTAGATGAGCTGAGAAACGTGTTGTAGGGTTAAAAGCCACTGACTTCATCTAAAGACTATTAGCATTAGTTAACCATGTACTTTTCAATTAGAGTGATCATTTCGCATTTCGGACTCGCTGATGAATATCTTTTGTCGCCGCACGCGGAAGCTTCCGGCTTCCGAATGGCATGGAAGGAAGGGTTTGAATGCATGCGTTCAAAGAGCGAGGGTTTAAACGCACTTAAAATGGGAGAGTGCAGTCGGCACAAGGCGCTGTGTGGCATTTCACGAAGGGGGTGGGCAGCGGGGGGCTCGCATATTGGAAAAATAAAATAAAACTGCAAATCAAAAGGCCCTTTGTATTAAATTACAGTGGGGGCTTTGCAGGAAAGAAGCCTGTGCACACAGACTCTGTGTGAATCTAATAATGAACTTGCATCCAACCTTAATTAAACAGTCTACATCCCCTCGCATAGCCATATAATGATGTCAAGCCGGGAAGCAATTAGCTGCCCTTCTCTGAAAGCAAACAGTGTTTGTAAGTCACACAAAGTACTGCGGCAGGCGTGCTTATTGAAACCCTCCTGAAAAATAAAATTAATTAGTATGTTATGATTTTGGAGATGCCTTAACATTGGACCCAAAGGACAAGGGGGCTGAGATTAAAGATGAGCCCCTCTTTCTGCCAGCGCTGGTAACGATAACAGCGGGAGAACCATCTCACCGTCTCATTAGCGGCAGGCCGGGCCAGACTACGCGCTTTGCCCCGCGACATCATAGCATCCATTAAAATAAGCTGTCATGCAGTTGTAAGAATAACAACCCACAGTAGACCGAGTCATTTGAAGGGGAGAAAAAAAGCAAAGTTTTCCAACAAAAGGCCCCTCTCCAATGGTTCTTAGGTGTACGCCGTTTATTTGTGTTTAGAGATCACCCCTTTGTCTGCCTCGGCTAATTAAAGTGAGATGCCGCACCGCCTGGCTTTGGGGGAAGCACCAGCCAGCTGAGACACCCAATTACACAATTAAACCTCCTACAAGATCTCCAAATTGTCAGGGAAAAAGAAACTGTGCAGTTTTCCTCTTTGTCTTCCCATCTGAAGCGCGGCCGCGACGTTACGAGAGTATTATTTTCACGTTCCGCGGTGATGTAAGACGTAATTTCGCCCGGCTTTGTTCTATGTTTGTGTCTATTTACTCGCGTCAAGTTTCTTTTGTCTCTTAAAGTTGTTGCGCGGGCGGTCATTAGCCGAGCCTCAGCGCTAACTTTGTTGAGCGAGAGCATTTGGAGACGCCGCTCTAATTGGCGATGTTTTACAAGGGAAGCACTTATCACTTTGCTTATTAAAAATGCTTATTGGATGCAATAAAACACACATTATGGTGGGGAAATTAATATAGTGCATTGCCCAGAACATAATGCCGTTCTAATGTGTGTCTTGTTCACTCTAATGAGTGCTGCCGAGTTTATTAGCTCTGATGACAGAGGGGCCAAGCTGGGGCTGTTATTGTTTGGTACAGGTTGATGGATTTCAGATGCCGTGCACACCCGTGCACGCCCACGCTCTCTTTATTACCGAGCGCTGGTGTCGTCTAGCCCGGTGGCTTGACTTTAATGCCGTATAAACATATAAATCTGGAGCGACTCTGCAGTGGAGAGTCTTGGGTCGGTCCGGAGTCCATACGTTCTCGCTTATTTCCACCGCTGGAGAGGAAGCCATTGATAACTCCGTGACAGGGGCGGTCCCGCGAGGGCCGACGGGGATGGGGACAGCGCAGGAGAGGGTTAGTAGGTCATTACTGGCTCAGCACAGATCCTTTAATTGTCTACTGAGCCGCTTTGGATCCGCGTCAGGTGAAGGCTTCGGCCAGAAAGAAAAGTGCAACCTAATAGTTTGGCTTTCGGACGGGGAGATCGGTTAGACTTGGTAATGGATGTTTGTGCATGTGAGACCCCTTTGTTTATGGAGAAGGCTCTTTGTTTTCCAATCCTCCCCTTTTTTCCACAAGTTTGAGGCAATTTATTTGCGATCCAATTTCAGCGAGTCTTGCAATCAGGCAATGCAATCCAATTATCTCTTTGATTGGGCGAACTGATTAAAATGTGTAGCCAGACGTGATTATCCGTCTCTCTCTCACTCTCTCTGAACGTTTGAGGGAGCGAGACACACGAGGCAGTCGGAATTATAAACGCACTGTATGGTAAAGCAACATGGCATGACACGATGATGCTGTGAACTGTGAGCCGATAGAGACTTTGTTATACCAGTGGCAAGATTTACAAGTCAAGCTGAACTTCTGTCGTTTCATTTGTTAACGGTTGCTGTCATTGCAACAGGCCATATCTATAGATTACTATGGTTATGTCTATAGCAGCTCTTGTAAAGTGGTTTCATATATGGCCCATCCATCCGAGTTGTACAGTTTTGAGTCTTGAGAAAGACAGGTTTTTTTATGTTGATAATTTTTGCCATTTTAATATAACACAACACAATGCACTGGACTGATAGTTGTGCTTTTATATGTTGTTGTACTGTATATGGATCTTGCATGCTGCAGACGCAATATATTCTATGGATAACAATCAAATCTACATGGGGCCGTCTATGTATTTAGCACGTATAGAGTTATTGCGCGATATGAAGTAAGAATTGTGTGAAATAAAGTCGCAATTACAAGATATAAAGTCAGAATTGCGAGATATAAAGTCAGAATTGCGAGATATAAAGTCAGAATTGCATGATAAAGTCAGAATTACGAGATATAAAGTCAGAATTGCGAGATATAAAGTCAGAATTGCGAGATATAAAGTCATAATTACAAGATATAAAGTCAGAATTGCGAGATATAAAGTCAGAATTGCATGATATAAAGTCAGAATTGCAAATATATAAATATTTGCAATTCTGATATATTAAGTCAGAATTGCATGATATAAAGTCAGAATTACAAGATATAAAGTCAGAATTGCGAGATATAAAGTCATAATTACAAGATATAAAGTCAGAATTGCGAGATATAGTCAGAATTGCATGATATAAAGTCAGAATTACAAGATATAAAGTCAGAATTGCATGATATAAAGTCAGAATTGCATGATATAAAGTCAGAATTGCGAGATATAAAGTCAGAATTGCGAGATATAAAGTCAGAATTGCATGATAAAGTCAGAATTGCGACATATAAAGTCAGAATTGCGAGATATAAAGTCAGAATTACAAGATATAAAGTCAGAATTGCGAGATATAAAGTCAGAATTGCATGATATAAAGTCAGAATTACAAGATATAAAGTCAGAATTGCATGATATAAAGTCAGAATTACGAGATATAAAGTCAGAATTGCATGATATAAAGTCAGAATTGCATGATATAAAGTCAGAATTACAAGATATAAAGTCAGAATTGCATGATATAAAGTCAGAATTACGAGATATAAAGTCAGAATTGCATGATATAAAGTCGCAATTCTGAGAAAAAAGACAGAAGTGCGACTTTTTATCTCACAATTCTGACTTGTTTTCTCACAATTGCGAGTTTACATTTTGCAATTCTGACTTTATAACACATAATTGCGAGTTTATATGTCGAAATTTTAACATCTTTTCCCACAATTGTGAGATATAAACTCGCAATTGCGAATTATCAGACTAACTTTTTCCGCCTCAGAATTGTTTCAATCTTGCAATTCTGACTTTATATCTCGTAATTCGGACTTTATAACACGCAATTGCGACTTTATATCACGCAATTCTGAGTTTATATCACGCAATTCTGACTTTATATCTCGCAATTCTGAGAAGTAAAGTCAGAATTGCGAGATGTAAACTTTCAATTGTAAGAAAAAAGTCTGAATTGTGAGATAAAAAGTAACAATTACCTTTTTGTTTTTCATTCTGTGGTGGAAACAAGCTTTCATAGTAAACTATATAGCAGGCTTTGCAAACATGGAGATTTCGACATGGCATTTTCTCTAATCAGAAATCAGATTTTTTTTGAGCCGACGGTACTCTGACGGTACTAAACATTCCCTGGGCCAGTTTGGGTTGAAGGTCTTTCCAGTGTTTTGAAATACAATAACCGGCTTGTTTGATTGTTAAAGTGATAACCATGAGAGCAGGGCTGCCCCATTTATCAAATTACCAACTTAGTGAAGGCTTGCAGAAATCTGCCGGTAATGACTGACAGGAGAGAAAGCGAGCGAGCGATAGAGCAGGATTGCATTTGTATAGAGGGGCTAGTCTGTTATTTTTCTTTTTTCTCTCCAAATCATGCAGGGCTTATGAAATTTAAAGTGGTGTCTGGCTTTTGCCTCCATCAGGACGGCCTTGACGTGGCTGAGCGTGTGTAAGGAGAATGTGTGATAAGGCATGCCAGACCTCCTGCTGAAAACGTCACCGGCGACCTGGGCAAGGGTCAAGAGTCAACCGACAAATATATCTCCTGCTCTCACCATCGCTCGCTTTAAAATTGATAAAGACAGACGAGAAGGCAGATGGCAGGAGAAGTGGTCAGGAAAGAGGAGGGAGAGGTGTCAGGGTCCTCCATAAACGCCACTTTGTGACGCATCATTGGGAATGCCCTCCCATAATGCTGTGCTGTCTGACCTCACACTTCACATGGTAGGTGAGAGCTGAGCGGTGACCTTGAGTCCTTGTTATTGTGGCCAGATGATTCTTCACCATAACCGCCACTGGTCCATTTATGTGCCCTTTTTCTGAACTTGCTTTCCAATCGGACACAGATTCAAATATTTTTATTTTATTTACCGTAAATTTCATATATTTTGTATATAAAAATAAATCACATGCAATATATAATATATTTGTATACAATTTTATATTGCATATGCAAGCTGCTAAATTGTGCGTGAGTGTGTGTATGTAATAATAATAATAATAATAATGTATATATATATATATATATATATATATATATATATATATATGAAGAGTTCAGATGCAAAAGCCTCTAAATGCCATTTGAAATTTTCTTCTAGAATGATCATTTTTATCAAGTTTGTATATTTAAGTTCAGTGATTTCACTTAAATGGCAATGATAATTACTTATTAATTGTTATTTATGTGAAATTACTAAACTTAAATATACAAGATTGATAAAAATCATCATTAAAGAAGAAAATTTCAAATGGCATTTAGAGGCTTTTGCATCTGAACTCTTCATATATATATATATATATATATATATATATATATATATATACACGCACTGTCACGGCAAATGCCTCATATAATATTTATTTATTTTTTTACAATTATTATTATTTTATATATTTATATTAATGAGTTAGGTTAAGGCCTCTGGGTGTAAAAAAAAAGAAAGAAAGAAAAACTGGTGTAAAACATCATTTTCCTGTACAATACACTGCCCCTTCCTTCATATGGAAAAAAAAAATATATTTTACATTATTCTTTATGATCATGCATTCTCATTGAACATCATATAGTCCTATCCCATTATGCATTGCAATAGCATTGCAATGCTGAAACAACCCAGCTTTCTTTGCTGTGATTAGCTGCTTTTCTCTCAGGAAAACACATTACCCACTCACTACAAACGCTGATCGATTTCTTTAAGACTACCTATCTGATTGCTTTTATATCTTATTGATTCTTCAGGATTAACGTTTATGGCTGTCAATTATTCTCATGTATGATTGTTCACATCTGTTTATTGCACGCTGCATAATTGTAGAAAACAATGATTCTGTTCAAGTTGATAATCCAATTTCAATACAAGAAACAGCCCTCGATTCTAAAGAGTGTGAGCATAGCTAATCGACTAAAGCTAGCATCACAAATTCCTGACGTCCTGACAGAAGCATTCTGTGTGAAATGCAATGATCATAGGCTTCATTACAAGAGCGTTTAACAGTCAGAAGATGTGTTTTTTCTTCTGAAATCTCCCACCATCTCAATCAGAGGGATTTGGAACGATAGTGAAACAATTATATGTGAAATTGAGTGTTTTGAGCATTGCTGGCTAATATGTTTTAGTGCAAGTAAAGGAAATGTGTACGGATAAATTCATTCATCATTCTAATGGAAACTCGCATTTCAATTTCAGTTGGATATTTTCAACCCTTGCACAGCCAGGTGAAGTAGACTTTTTAAACACTTGAATGGATGCAGATGTAGGCATTTCATAAGTGTCTATCAAAGCTGTCTTTGAAGGGCTCGGCTAAATTATGACCGGCATTGTTCACGGCTGCCATTTGAAATTATAATGAAAATAAGTCAGAAGTAGGCTCATACAAATAGGACTATATTGCAGTGTTATACGGTTGAATGTACAGGCTTATTTCCATTTCATATCAGTTATTGTTGTTCAGATGAGAGGATACCCCACTTGATCTATAGTTATTACCTCAAGAGTGATGCATTTGGCAGATATTACAGCCTAGTAGAATCTCCTTTCATAGAAAGTCCATTTTGCCATTTGTGTTCTTGAACAAACATTTACATGGATGCAACCTACTAACTTGTTAATAAGGGGACTGATCAATTACACACTCTAAACAATGCTAGGTTGTTTTAACCCATTTTTTTTATGTAAAATATAGACAAACCCAGCCATTCGGTTACATTTTTAAATTACATTTTTAACCCAATCGCTGGGTTTGTCCATATTTTACCCAAAATTGTGTTAAAACAACAGAGCATTTTTAGACTGTAATGAAAAGCCTTCATGTTAAACACCTCATTATGATAAGAGTGAGCTTGAGAAAATTTCTATCCAAAACTGAAACTGATTGTATGTTAAATGATGCTATGACCCTTCGCTATAGCTAAACCCCCTTAATTATTGGAGTTTTTCATGAACAGAGTGCTGGGTTGTTTCAATGGACAAACCCAAATGTTGGGTTAAAATGCAATTAAAAAATGTAGCTACAGTTGAAAGTGAAAGTTTTAAAATTTAAATAAATAAATAAATTTTTAACCCAACATTTGGGTTTGTCCATATTTAACCAAAATTTGGGTTAAAACAACCCAGCATTGTTTAGAGTGTATTATTTGAACAGAGTGATATGTTATTTCCGTGATTAATATATTGTGTTCTACAGAACGACTTGGGTGAGTACATTCTTTTTTTTTTTTAAGAATTTGTTAATAATTTTATTCAGCAAGGAAGCATTAAATCAAAAGTGACACATTTTTTTATTATTATTTTTAGAATAGTAATAAAACCATTAAGCAGCACAACTGTTTTCATCATTGATAATAATAATAAAAAAATGTTTCTTGAACACCAATCATCATATTATAATGATTACTGAAGGATGTGACACTGAAGACTGGAGTAATGATGCTGAAAAGACAGCTTAAAATAATTTTTTAAATATTGTAGGAGCCATAAGGCTATTATTAATGTTACTTAATATAATGGTTGTATGTAACTACTGTCTGCACTCCCCCCTGTGGTAAGGGGAAGGAATTGAACCCCTTTTTGGGGACTTCCTGAAGGTAGCCATCTTAAACAGGAAGTGATGTGGCAAGGGAGACAGTTTTTTTGACCTACATTACATGTTTTGGAGCACAGAGTTTTGAACATGCAGCGCCGGATGAAGCCCAATGAAACCTCTATTGCAGGTATGATAATGAATGTTGATGTATGTGGGATGATATAGGTAGAAAGGTTTTTTTTTTTTTTTTGGAATCCAGACTCATCACCCAAGGTTAATTTGCCATTTAGCAGCACAGTAGGTGGCGATAATGCTCCTTAGGAGTTAATCGCCATTAAACAGGAAGAAGAAGAAGAAGCACAGAGTTTTGTCTTCAAGTTTTCACCCTTTTGTTACAATAAAGGTCAAGTCTTGTTAAAACAGATGTAGTGTCAAATATACTTTCCTTCACGGAAGTGACTTAAGATGGAAAGAAGCCACTACATTGAGTCAAACAACTCCCAAGAAGGACATGCAAGTGTAATAGAGGCCAGTTAGTAGTTGCTGTGCAAGTAAACCTCACTCCTCTGATCTCAATAGGCGCTCTAGCGACAGATGCTGGAGGCTACAGTCTTTAGCCTCCTTGTTAGAGCGCCCGACTCTCATGCTGGAGACCCGGATTCGGGTCGAGTAGGACCTGGGTGGAGGGGTTACACAGGCATGCAGTAGGCCCAATCAAGCCATGAGTGACACGTATCGACAGCTTTGAAAGGATTCTGAAATTCTTCCAATGGGTGAGTAAACAAGGGTGAACATATTTCTAAAAGCTGTGGTTGAGAATTTTGGCTTTGATCAAAGCATGGTACAAGAAGCTGATCTGTACATTGTGGCCTGCTGATTCTATGGAAAGCTGGATACTTGATTGTGCTTGTTTGGCTGATGAAATGTCCAAAAATGAAAAGGATGAAGTTGAAGAAAGCATTGGATCCCTCAGTTCTATGTGTAGGGGAAAGCTTGGTGTGTGCACACGTAGGATGAATGAAGTAAAGGCATGGCTTGCTGAGGGTTGTGATGTGGAAGTGCAGAGATTTTTATTTTATGTCACTTAAAGGAACACTCCGACTTTTTGGGACTTTAGCCTATTCACCTTACCCCCCAGAGTTAGATAAGTCCATACATACCTTTTTCATCTCCGTGCGTGCTATAAGTCTGTTTGACGCACCCACCGCTAGCCTAGCTTAGCACAAAGACTCGATGTGACTGGTTGCAGCTTTCATACTGATCCAAATGAGTGGCAAAATAACGCAAACGTTTTCCTATTTACATGTTGTGATTTGTATAGTCACATAATGTACAAATAACAAAGTCAAATGAGACACAGACATCTTTTAACCGTATAAAACCTGGGAACTATTCTCTGAAGGCGAAGCACTGCTACTTTGACGGCGTAATAACCGCATCACCGGAGACACGCCGTGGTGAGGAGCGGAGAGTTCGCTCGGTGTTTGGGTAATAGAGTCAGCAATTTATAAATAGTAAAAGCGTAGTTTAGAGTCATGGGTTTTCGCTCTATTGTAAATAGCTGCGACAGTAAACAGGGGAGGTAATACCATGTTTCACAGAATTCCAACTAAAAACGCTGACTGGATGAAGAAATGGCTAACTTACTCTGGATATTTATCCAAACACACCTAAGATTATCAAGGGACATTATGTTTGCTCGGTACATTTCAATGAGGACGACTATTTTGAAAAAATGGAATTTGCCACACGGACCATAATGTGCTGAAGGATACGGCCATCCCATCGATAGCACAGACAGGACAAGTGGATCACCTGCGGCTGAGGTAAGTGTTCCGTTATGTTTTTAGATGACCTACTGTAACAGTGCCATTATTAGCCAGATCTAATGTAACGTTAGTGACACTATTATATGATTAGGGTATGAATATGTTTTTATCTTGATGCGGTGCGGACGCGCTTGGGAAAAAAAAAACGAGCGCGTTCACAGATGTCTGTGTCTCGTTGAACTTGCACCCTGCGCGCGGCGCGCCTAGTAGCCTAAATTTGAAATAACCATGGAAATAACGAACTTGAGCGTGCAAAAGGGTACGATAGGCTGTGAGTTCATTGTGCAAAAACAATTTGTGCTATTACTTTCCCCTTATTCTATCCTATAGTAATGCAATACTGTATATTATATAGGCTACTGTTGAATACATTTGGTTCATTTGGTTAAATTGCATTTAAAATATATTGATTCCTGTAATAATAATTATTTATTCATGTGATATTTATAAATCTGGGTGCGTTTTTGGTTGGAAATCAATGAAAAATGGTACTGTATTACCTGGTCTCCCCTGTTTATTGTAACAGCTCATACAATAAAGCAAACACCCATGATAAACTATGCTTTTCTATCTAACGTTAGTAATTGCTGACTCTTTATTCCAACGCTGAGCGAAGCGAACTCTCTGCTCCTCGTCACGGTGCGTCTCAGGTGATTGTTATCACTCTGCCCAAGTAGCAGTGCTTCCCCTTCAGAAAATATAGTATTTATACGGTCAAAAGATGTCTGTGTCTCATATGGCCTTGATATTTGCACACTCTGTGACTATACAAACCACAACATGTAAATAGGAAAACGTTTGCGTTATTTTGTCACTCATTTGGATCAGTATGAAAGCTGCAACCATTCACATCCAGTCTTTGTGCTAAGCTAGGCTAGCGGTGGGTGCGTCAAACAGACTTATAGCACGCACGGAGATGAAAAAGGTATGTATGGACTTATCTAACTCTGGGGGGTAAGGTGAATAGGCTAAAGTCCCAAAAAGTCGGAGTGTTCCTTTAAAGAATTCAAGACAACTATCTGATGATAAAATTATAAACAGACATTTTCATTTTTATTGAAATATTATTTCACAATATATCTGTTTCACTGAACCGCTTTGGTGAGCATAAGATACTTCCAGAAACATTAAACCATCTTTAGGACCCTAATGAATGGTAGTTTAATTTTTCATTTCATTTTGAAAGGAGCCTTTTCTGAGTTGTTAAGAAGGAAACTGAGACATTGCGTTGAAATTGTATTTGCATAAAAGTGTGGAAAGAGTGGTCGACCGCCATTCAACCATGTTCATCTAAATCTACATTCAAGTATGATCAAGTTGAATTTAATTAATATAGTTGAAAATCTATACATGTAAGCATAGTCAGTCAGATAAATGGATGTAAATACAGTATAAAAAAGGACGGCAGCAGAGGGAGATGCACGAGTGTAGTCCAGGCTAAAGGTAATTAAACACTTTTTTTATTTGTTTTGCGTTGGAACATGAGAGATGCCGCCCAGCTCTTAATAAATAGGTACCATGGTTCGCTCTCTTTCTTTTCAAATACAAATCAGACACATAAGCACACACAATGAGCGACTCGGCCCACACTTGGCACCGCCGGGCCTCATTGTTGCCAGTCCTGTGGAGGTGGTGTGGTTCGTGGGTGTGGAAGCTAAATTAGCCTCTACCCCAGGCTCTAGGCCCTCCCGAGGGGGGCCCGCACTGCCCTGTGAGTAAGCTTGTACCGTGCCTGCCCTTGACATGCCTTCTCCGTGGACGGTGGGACAGAGGGGTACGGTGCCAGCTCGCTGAATGGCATGAGCCCGTGCCAGATGGTACCAGCTGCAGCGAAACGCTCTCTGCGGTGGACACCTGTCCACTCCGCACACCTCCAGGAGCCATCAGCTCCCGCCCTAAAGAGCCGTCAGCAGGAAATGAGGCGCTAACCCGGGAGTGAAAAGCCTGCGGGCCCTCGGCGGGTGAACGCCGGGTCCTCGACGAACCGCTCTAATGAGGACGGGAGCCCGAGCCAAGACACGTTTAGCAGCCATGCTGTTTACTTTATCATCATTTTTCAACGTTACCCTGGCCTCTGCGATGCCGAGGCCAGGACATGTCGCCGGTTTGGACACCTGACGCCGGGCATGCTGGGATTGGGCGCAGTGGTGTGATAAGCATTTGTGTATTTGTGAAGGCCATCACGGGTGTGAACCAGACATCCCTCAATGAATATTGCAAGGGGTTTGTGATGATGATGACCATAGATGCACAAATGTTGTCATTATTTACTCACCCTGACGTATGTTTTTTTTTTACCATGAAAAAATATTTTACCAACATAATCCCAGAAAACACAGAATGTTCCCGAATTGTACCATGAGGTTATTTTTTGGGAACCAAACAAGAACGTTATAGGAACATTCCATGTAGGTTACTTTTAGGTTCCATTTTTATAAAGTAAGGAGAATGTTTCGGTAACATTCCCTTAACCTTAAGGGAAAGTTCTAGGAACGTTCTGGAAACCAAAAACTAACGTTCACAGAAAACCTAAATATGTTTCCTGGGAAAATAGTCTCTGGGAACTGAGGCTGAAGCTCCATAATGACAAAAAAAAAAAAGTGCCACAAAAAAGAGTCAATATGGCTCCTTGTAGCATTGGCATATTCTTTAGATAAGTATCAATGTTCAGTGTTGGGGAAAGTACTGCATTACAATATTCGTTACTCTCTGAAAAGTAAACCATTGTGTTACTTTTGATGGACAGTAACGTGTTGCGTTACTTTTGCGTTACATTTGGCTTTTAATAACAAAAAAAGTTATATTTTGGCAAATATAAAGGCCCTTTCACGCCAAAAGTGAAATGGATAAGCCCCAGGCTGCGGAAAATGTAAATTCTCTCCTGTACAGTAGAGGGCGCAGCTCAAACAAACCTTTCAGCTGTGCTGCCATTCTGGATCGCAGAAGAATAGGACATTGGAGAGGCCTTTTGAAACTTTTGGCAGGTACTTACTTCAAGACCACTAAAAAAAGTATGTTCTATGTAGTATGAATGTGTGTAGCATGAATGTTGTCATTAACATGTGATTTACCAGCGTCAGTTACGTTGCTTCACTGCCATCAGAGTCCGTCTATGGAGAGTCTTGGCACTTCCTATTAGCCCCGTTGTATATCATATTGGTTGCAGTTCCATTAGAATTCCACTGGAGGTGATCAAGTGCAGAATGAATGGGAGTCTATAGAGCTAGACGGCTAAATGTATCTCTTTCTCCAGGTTAGGTCATTGTTGGCCGGAACACGCATTCTGCTGTTATGTGACGTCATAACATTTTTGAATGGATTTTTAGTGAACTTAAAAATGCAATTTTCAGCTGAGTGTATTATCTTAGCCCCCCTTTTGAATGCAACTTTCAAATGACTTGACACAAAATTACGTACTGAGAAAAGTGGATTTTGGGGGTGAAACTCGCCTGCACTCCTAGGGCGTCATATACTGACGCTTTTGAAATTTCGTCTAAATCCAACGCACATGGCACCCTTTAGCGTCAATATAACACGCACAGAGCTTTGTTCAGTTATGGGTAGGTTTAGGTCTGGGGTAGGGTTAGGGTTAGACCACTAGGAGGCGCCTTCTGGCCCATTTATATCTGCGTCTCATATTGACGCTAAAGGGTGCCATGTGCGTCAGATGTAGACGAAATGTCAAAAGCGTCAGTATATGACATCTTGGGATGAGACCAAGCTGAAAAAAACCCATTTAGGACCACGAGAATGTGAGTAAATGATGACTACTACATTTAATGTTATGTGAAGTATCACTTCAAATCTCTTTTTTTTTTTACTCTCTTTTATAGCAATTTTGTAAGAATGTGTTGCAACTGTAACAGTACTACTTTTGTGCAGAAAACAAACAACGCTGAACATTTGTCAACCAATCACAGTCATAAATTCAAATGCTGTGAACAATTTTTTTTATTAGAAGATGTTTTTTGTCGATGTTTAAAATTACAGATTACCTTTCCTCCCTTCAAAATAAAGCACAGTAAAAAAAAAAAAAAAAAATCATCTCCGAGGGCCCTTATCTTGGCAGTGTGCGAGTCTCCCCTCTGTAGCCTACAGCTCGTTCAGGGATATTAAAGAGTCATTAGATGGAGGGCGTCCTCTGGGAATACTTCAATATGAAGCTCTGTGGTGTCACAGCCCATGTTATTTGTGTGTAAGTGACACTTACCTGCAAGACATGACATGAATTAAACACCGTTCTGTTCCTTCCAGTCTTTTAGCATACATAGAATAACCTTTTACATATTCCATCCTGATTTGTCTTTTTATTTCTAGTGAGTAAATTGCCCTCAACTGAAGAGGGAAGCAGAAGCAATAACTGGAATTACAAGGCCAGAATTGAGTTGTGTTGTTGGCATGGATGAATATAAATTGAAGGGTATGCAGGGACGTGCATTACCATCTCAGTCCGACTCGTGATACGGTGGACTGGACCGTGAATCTCAGGTCCAGGTCAGCGGCGGCCCGTTATCATGTGCATATCCGGACCTGATTAGCGATGTTCGGTAGTGTTCACCAATGGGAATGAGGTAAAAAGAGAAAGGCGGCAAGAATGATTTGTTTTCACAGCGGGATGGATTTTCATAGGGAGATAAAAGAGAAAACATGGAGCGTGGAGTCAGGTTTGGTGGCTGTTTCTCTGTAGCGATGGCTCTTCAGATGTTCACCCACCCTTTGCACCACGGCCTCCTTCCCGACTTCACCCACCGGGCGTAAACACAGCAAGATCAGTAGCGTGTTAAAACGGCACCCCGTCCCGTTCCCGATCCGCCTGTGTTCTCTTCTGTTTGGTTCTCATGTCGTGACGCAGATAAAAAAAGCCCCGTGCGGAGAAGCCCCTTTATATCCCCTCAATAACTGATTTGCATTTAATTGTTTCTTGACGGCTTGAGACTGCCGAAACCGGGACGACACGCACCTGAGTCGGAATTTTGAATACGTACCTTTCCGGGTGGCTATTTGTGTTGTTCGCAGTCAATTTTTTCCCATTATGTTAGAGTGAGGAATTTGCTAAAACATGAAGGTACTTTCTGTAATACTTTTTTTGGTTGTCGTTTTATCGATCAGCCGATCCCTGGGGAGGCCCTTACTGCGGGAGGCAATTATGAAATCAGAACAAAGACTTGGATAAAACAAGATATTACACTCGCACAGTTGGCTGCTTGTTCCATTCCCTTACAAGACTGAAGAGATCTTTCTTTCTCTCTTTTCCAATATTGGATGCAGACAGAGGGAGTGAGGGTGGGAAAAAGAAGAAAAATCCATCAATGTGTTTCTTGGAAAATGCCAGGGACACATAGTGGTTGACGATTTAAACATTATATACTGAGTTTAAAACTGATGATGATGATGGTGGTTGGGAAATTCTGCATTCTGTACAGTAAATGTATAGTGTGAAACACCTGTGCAGTGTGTACCATACCATAGCAGTTATATACCGACAATCACATATCAAAGATTATATCTGGCTCAAAGTAGGGTTGTTCATAGTTGTTGGTCCATGAGAGGTGCTTAAACTCTTTTAAAAAAAAAAATATTGACAGACAACCACAGTATAGGCCAAAACATTTGTGTACACTACCATTCAATTATTTGCATTAATTTGATCAAGACTACAGTACAAACATCACTGTTGTGAAATAACTATTTATTTGAATATATTTTAAAATGTAATTTATTCCTGTGATGGCAAAGCTAAAGTCTTCAATGTCACCATGATCCTTCAGAAATCCTTCTAATATACTGATTTGATGCTCAAGAAACATTTCGGATTATTATCAATGTTAAAAACCAACACATTCTCATCCCAAGACGTCATCTAACTGACGCTAAAACGTCGGATGTTGACGTATGGTCAAAAGTGTCAGTTAGATGACGTGGGTAGGTTTAGGTCTGGGGTAGGGTTAGGGTTAGATAGCGTCATCTAACTGACATTAAAGGGTGCCCTAAATTGTCGGATGTTGACGCATGGTCAAAAGCGTCAGTTAGATGACGTCTTGGGATGAGAACGGGCAGTTGGAAACGGTGAGTTGTGCAATTGTTTTCTCTATTGGGGCATGTCTGAATACAAGGGTGTAAATACTTAAAATAAAAGTACATAAATAAATACTACACCTTAAATATGGTGTCACTTGTTTAGGTGCTATCATGAAATCAAATATTGGTTCAATTGGTATAATTATTGATTACCAAGTGTAATCCCTCCAGTTATACCTGCACCGCTCCAAGCAGGATTCGAACCGGTGTTTCCAGAATGGGAGGTGGGCACATAATGCTCTGTTACACTCGCCTCCCTAAATCTCACTCCCATTCGGGACATGGCACTAAATCCGATGTTTTTCAGCATGGGAGGCTGGCTCGCTAACAGGGACGCTAAAAACCACAGCGTCTAGCATGCCTTTCGAGGTCAGGGGAGTGAGGTTTACCTGAACAACTCTCTACTAGTTGGCCTCTATTACACTCACCCTCCTAAGCCTCACTCCCATCCAGATCATGGTACTATTGTAACCAATCTGGTCCTACTTGCACCCATCCGAGAGGGGTTCGAACTGGTGTTTCCAGCATGGGAGGCGGAGCCTCTAGCCTATATATATATATATATTATTATTATTATTATTATTATTACAATAATTTAAGGTTAGGTGACAATAATGAATGGTTGTTGAGAGATTTGTTGAGATTTGTTCCTAATGCTACAATATATGTAAATGTTGTGAAAATTTAAAGGTCAAGACCTCAGATCCCCATGTTTGAGATACAGACATTTTATGCGTTTAAATCTTTACTTTTCTTGCTGTATTTGTTTTATGCTATATTCTAGTTCATTTAACATATCTAATATTAAAAAAAGGGATAATTGTCTAAGTAAGACACACAAGGTCTTAATATGAATCTACTCTGTCTTTCCTTGCAGCCTCATGCGTTACGGGCCCATTTTTCTTGTGTATTTGTGTTTACAGGTACGAGACGGAGCGAGGGCCCGCTTCACACTCCTGATATGAATTTCACCTGCAATATATTTATATATCACATTATTATCAGGCCCTCTCTGACATGGAGCAGATGGCGCTGATGCAGGTGGTAGCCGGTGTTTAAAAGGTGTGTGCATATGCACCCCGTTCGTCCCTTTTGTTCCAGTTAGACGTGTGTGGCCCCGGCTCTAATGGTGCTAAAATCGCCTTTTGGTAAGTGACACCCTGCCAAATCAGATCTGTGAGTGCTGAGGTAATAGCGCGGGATTGATCGGCGGACAGACGGCCACTGCGGTGTCGTGCAACCCCTTCGGTGGAGCTGTTTGCGTGTCACTTGCAGAATTGTTAATAGATTTTCCTCATTTGTGCGAGACACCGCAAACTCTCGGCCGAGACCTTTCCATTACCGCCTGGGTCAGCCCAGGCGAAAGCCAGACGGCGGCATACGACGCGATGGCTAATATAACGTTAAAACGACGCTGAAATAGCATCAGAAACGACTGCGAGTTCCACCTCTTGACAGCATCGCAGCTGTAGACTAGCGGTAGTAATCCTCCAGTGGCAGTTTTAATTATCGGCACGGCTCTACTATCAGCAAGTGTGTAATTATGTGTCAGCTCGCTGGCTGCTGGGTATGAAGGGTGAAAGTGAGAGATATGATGATTGTTGAAACTGGCGAGTCGTATTTAAACAATCCGGAGCGTGTGAGGGGTTCTGTCATTAAGCAGACGGAGGCTGACCCTTTCTGTCGCTCACCATCTCACTTATGCAGATTTTTTTTTTTTAAATTCTTCCTCTCACTCTCTCTGTTTGTGTGTCTTTGCAAGACTTCGCGCTTATGAGGAAGACGGGGCAGGAAGTGACTAAACGTGTGGTGAGAATGTGACACTCCTGTATAAATCAAATACACACACGAGCACCGTGTGCCATTTCTCAGTCATAGTTTTAACACGCTCGCATGTTTAAATAAGCGTGCTGTAGGCATTTATCTGTTTAATATTTATTTCTGTACTTTTTTCATCCATGCCTTTTTTTTTTTGATGCAATGATACTTTGACTTCAGGAATGGGAACATAAAAGCAAAAGCAGTGTGATGCAAAATGAAGCAAGTATCTGGGGAATTATAGCTGGATGCCGTAGCAAGTTTAAAGGCTTGTCAAATAAATATTAAAAAATAAAACATGAAAACATGTTTTTTTATTATTATACTTTAACAATTCTGGTAATTAAATAATCGCATTGAAGATTGTTTTAGGAACAAATAATTGGAAATTAGAAATTGTTATGAAAGGGAAAGGGAAAGTGTGCTTAGCTGTAACTGGTCAGCATTTCAAGTTATTTGTATAAATGCGTATGCATAATAATAAAATAATTGGCAAATGTTTTAGTTTTAGATGCATTGTACTTTCCAAACGTATTCCATGTCAACTACCCAGATACAGTCATTTATTTGTCTTATCATGCTGTTAAATTTCCAGTTTACGGTTCTAAATATTCAAATCTGAATATTGTCAATTTTGTTTTCCTAAATAATTTTGTATAATGACCACTAATCTGTAAATGATTATTATCCCAGGCAACCAATTCTTACAATGTTGTGCTATTTTTAAGTGGAATCTATGTAATCTAATATTTTTAATGCAACAGTTCATAAAAACTATGTGTCATGTCCATGTACGGGTTGAGGGTTTAGATGAATTCAGATTTTTAATGTTTTGAGAAAAGTCTTTTTTTTTTCACCAAAGCTACATGTATTTGATCAAATATGTTGTAAAAACTGTAATATTGTGAAATAGTATAACAATTTTTAATTTTAACATTCCTGTGACCAAAGCCAAATTTTCAGCATCATTACTTGGTTTGCTGCTTACGAAACATCTCTTAATATTATCATTGTTTAATTGATATTTTTATTGGTTATGTAAGCAATAAGGTACGAGAGGCTGCGCTGTATCGTGAATAAGTAACGGCTGAAGTGCGTTGTTAGGCACGACGCGAAGCGGAGTAACCCCTTCAGCCGTTACCAATTCACAATACAGCACTTGCCTCGAGTACCTTATTGCTTTTATAAAACGGTTGCGGTTTAATATTACACAATATTAAAGTAAAAAACAATGTATTAGTGCAACTTTCTTGAAGTAAAATCACTGAAAGCATTCCGTCCGCTAGAAAAAAATAGTCCCTGAGCGTGAACAGCAACAATGTTCCAATGTGTAAAATGCATGAAAGCTCAAATAAAAACAACATAGAACCGCAGTGTTGCGCTGCGATCAATAGAACCGTTGGGTGAAGCAGTCATAGCCGTGTTTTATCGTGAATAAAGCACAGCTCTTGACCAATCAGAATCAAAAATTCGAACTAACCATTTTATAAATTGATATAACCAATAAAAATATATTGATAATAGTTATATTTATATTAATAATCGTTATATTGATATTTTTGTGGAAACAGTTAAACACTGACATTTAAAAGTCTGGGGCAAGAAAGATAAAACAAGAAAAAGAAATGAATAATTTTGTACTGCAAGGATAGTAAAGACATTTATAAATAATTCTGTTTTTAAAAAAAACTGTTCTTTTGAACTTTCTATAATTGATTTTATTTACAATATTTATAACATGAAGAACAAATGCATATGTAATGCTCTATTTGTGTATTTTAAGTAGCCTTTAACAAGAAACATATTGGGTGTTGAGAGGCTGGTCACATGACCCGGTCTCCCGCTGTGAGATTATGAGTCTACATTAGACAGCAAAAAGCACCTTTGATATGATGAACTGTAATAAATTCTCCTCCTTTTATTGCCCGCATTCTCCACCAAAAACAAGCACCTTTAGGCTCACTAACATGAAACAGCAGCACACCAGGGGTCTATAATGTTGGCTTTAGGGATTCGGCCTTATGCTTTAGTGGTTGGCATGATTTCTCTGTCTCCATAAGTCTTCTTAACCCAAAAACCAAGTGATGTTATTTGTAATGTTTGCAGGCTTTATAATTTAGTAGTGATAATTCCATAGATGGCAAAGACTTTATCGTTTGTGTGATTTCAGTTGAGTTTTTGCAGACAATAAGTGTTTTCCAAGGAAAGGAAGGAACTATCCATACCATAAGGCATTATTATTATCCATACCTTAAGGCATTATTACCTGCAGTCCCACCTCTGTACTCCAGAATAATGAAAATCTGCAACATCGAAGCCTCGTAGGATTAATTAGTTGAACACCTCAGAGACGGGATGATTTATTTTGATTTACATAACCGAACAAGTGGACCAGGCAGTGGCCCATTCGTAAAATGAAGTCCACATGTCTTTTATCATGGCAAACGTGCTTCGGTCGTTTAACTAGGTGAGCTTAAGACTATGAAAATAGCCGTGGCTCTGGCCTCTGCGGACTCCGTCTGAAGCCTGATGCAAAAGGTGACAGAACTACAGGCTTAATTTAAAGACCACTTTTCGCCCCCTGTGGTTTCTATGATAAAGACATCTGACAATAGTGCTCCTCTAATTTATGGCCAGACCAAGTGCATTAATTGATTTTTACATTTCGCACCGTCCTGTTCCCTTATTAGAGGGAAGTGTGAGGCAATTTATCTGCGTGGATATGCCATATTCATGGCCCTGATTGTAATTTTTTGACAAAGTGGCACATTTCTCTGGAATGAACTCTAAGGCAAGCATGGATATACATTTAATCATTTTCTAATAAGCTCTTTTAGAAGGATTCATGCAAAATCCTCTCAGAATATTGAGTGAATTACTGTAATGCGGTTAATGCCGTTTCTGTCTTAGTAGTAAAAATAAATAATAATATGAAATAAAAATGTCACAGAATAATCAAATAACTCATTCTGCCATATTCACCATTATGTCTGTGAATGAACCAATTCTACAGTTATTAATTATAAATGTCCTTCTAATTGACATGGATGGGCTTTTCATTTTCCACTGTTCAGAAACGAGGCTTTCTGTGCTTTGTGTTTTTCACACGATTAGGCAAGGAATGGTTCATTCTGAATAATGGAGCGTTCACGCATTCACACACTGGATTTTATAAGTTCATTGCTAGCTTCCACTGCTGCTCATTTGCATAAAGTTAACCTAGTCACAACATTGTTACAATGTTGGACACGCCCACGTGTCACACAGTCACAAAGGAAACTGGACTTCCCGTCACTTTTAATGGAAGTATGTGTGAATGCATTTTTAAACCATTTTTAACTACCTTTTTTAGGGGACAAATTAAAAGTATTTTCTGTCGTAATTAAAATTGTATTTCGTTTTTTTTTTTTTCATTAACCCCCTGGGGACCCAGGTGTATTTGGGGTCCTTGGGATGTTCTGACATGCACAGACATCCGTGCTTCTTTCAGTTATTTATATACATGTTAATGGAAAAGATGTAAATTCACTCTATATAGCACAAATGGGGCTAACATAATATGTGAACAACATGTATGTAAATGTTTGTTTTTTAAGAGAATGTTTATGCATGGTTATTAAAAAAAATTAAAATGAAAGTTGCTGAAATAAGACCACAAAACACATACTAAATATGTGTCCACAAGGCTTCGAAATGATGTGAATTATCCTTAAAACACAAATGTGTTTCACAAAAACAGTGAAAGTGGATGGTGACTTATATTACCTGGATATTGCCTATTTATTACTTACAAATCACATATTAATGCCTCGTTCTTCATGACCATATTCTATATAACTTAATCCTACACAATACCTAAACTTGTCAACTACCTTACTAACTACTATTAGCCGTAAATAGTAGTTTACTGAGGTAAAAGTTGTAGTAAATAGTTAGTTAATAGTGAGAAATCTAATGTGTTACCATGAATTTTACTAGCAATTTTTGAATGAAAAATAGTTTTTATGTAAAACCTACACCATTTGAATGTATTTTGTCAGAATAAATTGACCGAAAGGCTGAATGCTCCTAAAACCTTTCTGAAAATACTTTTTCTGGTCAGAGAAGCTCTTATATACACCCAGAGCTCAGCAGAGGACCAGAGGAATAAGTGCAATGGTGAAGTGTTATTCCATCAGACAGCGAGCCCCAAAATCTCTGATGTGGATTTAAATTTTCACTGGAGGCAAACCAAAGCATGTCCCCGTGTCTCTCAGCGGCTCTCGGTTACCTTGCAGGCAGGAATGTCTCTGCGAATGCCATAGGCGTTCGGGAGGATCTACTGTACCTCATTCCCATGCATTCTGACTGTTCTGTGAGCCGCGGTTATTTTGATTTGCCGTAAAATGTCAATATTGTTTCTGCATTAGCTCACCTCCGATAAAATGACACGTTCCTCTCCAGCCGGATGACATCGCCTTATTAAAGCTCTATGCTTGTATCAACATTCGAGCAGCAGAAGAAAAGTGCTTGCGTTCCAGAGGGTCAATGCACCAGAGCGCTAATTTGTTGACCCTGAAAGTGTAGGGGTCAGAAGTTCAAAACCCAGCTGCTGAGGAGATAACCGAGCACATGTGAGCGTGCATGTGTACATGGCTCTGTAGGGGTCATTTCCTTCAGAGCCCCATCAAATACAGAGGATATGGCCCTCTCACTAAATTATCCTTTAAATGGCCTGTACAGTAGAAGGTGAGAGGTTACAGAGGGTATGAATGAAAACACATGTGCTTACGGTACAATGTTAAAAGAACATTCTGGGTTAAATGGCATGTAAGTGAAGCTCTAGTGACAGTAGTTGTGGCATAATGACTGTTTGAAATAATTTCCACTCGTCTCTCTCAGAAATAGCATTCACAATAAGGCTTTTACAACAGGCCAGGATGCACTGTTCATAAAGTATAACCCTATCACTTAAAGGGATAGTTCACTTTGAAATGAATTTTTGGTATGTTTTAGCTTACCTCAAGGGCATCCAAGATGTAGGTGTCTTTGTTTCCACAGTAGTTTCAAAGTTTATATTTTTAGGTCAAACCGTTCATGTCTATCAGTCATATAATGCAGGTCTATGGTCACCACCTCAAAGAGCATGCACAGAGAAGTCCAGATTAACATGATTTAATGACTCATAAATGTAAGTACACGTTAACGGCCTAAGACATGAAACGAGCGGTTTGTGTGAGAAAACGAACAATATTTATATCGTTTTACCTCTTGTAACCACAGCTACGTCCAAGTGATCCGAGGGCGCGTTGCAGTTGCAAGAGGTGAGAACGATATAAATACTGTTTGTTTTCTCACACAAACTGCTTGTTTCATGTCTTAGGCCGTTAATGTGTACTTACATTTACGAGTCATTAAATCATGTTTAATTTGGACTTCTCTGTGCATGCTCTTTGAGGTGGTGACCATAGACCTCCATTATATGACTGACAGACAAGAAAAGTTTGACCAAAAATTTTCAAAATCGAAACTACTGTGGAAACAAAAATCTTTGATGCCCTTGAGGTAATCTAAAACATACCAAAAATTCATTTTAAAGTGAACTATCCCTTTAAACGTGTTAACATGAGACAGTGTGATGGAATCACTAATTGCCCTTTTCTGTGTAAAGTTATAATATTATATGACTCCACTGAGAAAAAAAAGAAATACTCTTTCAAAAGTTCCGGCCTGGCCGAATTGCATCCATTTTTAAAGTCAAATTTCTTGCTTTGCTTCTTAGCAATAGTCCATAGTCCAGTGTCCTATCGTGATTGGCGGGAGCTATCAAACATTAATAGTGATGCTGCTTCGACTGTAATTAAGTGTTAATCACTTCCTTATGCTAATGGATTTTTTTTGGGGGGAGTGGAGTTTTCCATTGTTACTGCGCCTGAAATAATTTCTGTGTGATCACTCCCCTAGAAATCAAAATGTGAATAATTATTCCCTAATTAAGTGAGTGGGGCCTGCTCCTGGAGTTAAGGCTGCATTAATTTGAATGTTTTTACACTTCTCTAATTGGGATAAGGGCAGTTACTGATGAGGGGCCCGTGCACAAGCAGAGAGAAGGCCTGGCTCCTGTGCGCCGCCACTCAAGGTCAGCGCGCCGAGTCCTGTAGCTCCCGCAGAGCCCTGCATTGTTGGCGGAGCATGCATCTATCATCTTGACAAGCATGTGCTCTCACGTCTTCAATTATTAATTGCATTAAATACATTTTTTGAATCCGGGATGGAGGTGTGTTTCCAGGAGAGTGGCCTTTAACATCGTCGCATTATTGCCGCACGGTCGGACGGTCTATTTTCCACCTCCGAATATATTTGGGAACTGTAAACAGAGAAAAAGCGAACAAGGCCAAGGTGGGAAGCGTGTTTCAAAAAGGAGTTTGTCTGCGGTCCTTACGCCGAGACTGTTACGTAACGGAGGTGCTGAGGTTGAGGTCGTTGGATGAGAGAATCAAGGCGGACGGAGAGAGGAACTGCCTTGAGGCGCTACAGGAAGGACAGAGAAAAATGTAACCATTACTTGCTTTTAAAAGAGGCGCTTTCAGAAATAAATTAGTACTCAAATTCTTGGCAAACTGGTTCAGTGAAATTTTGGAGGAGTTCCGGGAGACTCGACAATTGAAAAATAACCTTCTACTGGGACACTTAAGAATGTCTGAATGTCATTGCATTAGATCCTTGAATATGTCAAAACCAGCGCAGTCTCATCCCAAGACGTCATATAACTGACATCTTGGGACGTCTTTTGACCATACGTCAATATCCGCCTTTTTAGGGTACCCTTAAACGTCAGTTAGATGACGTTATCGGATCCTAACTCTACCCCAGACCTAAACCTACCCCGTCACCTAACTGACGTTAAAGGTAAAGCGTCAGTTGTATGACGGCCTGGGATCGTCATATAACCGACGTTTAAGGGTACCCTAAAAAGGCGGATATTGACGTATGGTCAAAAGACGTCCCAAGACATCAGTTATGTGACGTCTTGGGATGAGACTGTGTTATCAAGCAGGCATCACATATCCAAACAAATTGCAACTTTTGGCATTTGTTTCTGAACTAACTTTACTTTTCTTGCAGGTACCTTTTCTTGACATTTTTTTTTTTATTTTTTTTTTATTTTTTGCAGGTACCTTAAACTAGCTTGTTCTAATGTGATTTGATGTACAGTATGAAGACCACAAAGGTAAGTTCATCACTTTAACTTTGTTTTTGACAACCACAAAAACACTTTTTTATCATTTAAAACCTTACAAAAACCTTCGACTATTTTAAAGTGTGTGTTTTCTTTCCTTATAATTGATGCCACTTGGTTTGATAGTTTATTTAATGCAGAGACATTCATAGTGGATTTGCGACTTGACATTGGTCAGACAAACTCATAGCCCTGCCTCCAAAGTCATGCCATTGGTTGAGTTCATGTGTACGGCTGGTCAGAATTCTCAAGCAAATAGCAATATTTCAATGTTTTACTTTTTGGGGGTATTAACCTACAAATGGCTTACATATTAAGGATATATTAATCAATATAATATATGAACAAGCATGTATTAATCTTAGTTAATTTCAACATTTGCTAATTCATATTTAAGAGCAAAAGTTAAAGGGATAATCCACTTTTTTTGGAAATACGCTCATTTTACATTTTACAGAGTTTTACCGTTTTAAAATCCATTCAGCCGATTTTCTTATATTTAGACGAATATCAGTAACCAGACAGTTTCTGGTCATAGTATATTTTGGAAGTCAATGAGACCAGAAACTCTCTGGTTACTGATATTCGTCTAAATATCAGAAAATCGGCTGAATGCATGCAACTCAACTGTTTAACTCTGGAGGAGTTGTAAAATGAGCCAATTTCCAAAAAAAAAAAAAAAATGCAGAATCCCTTTAACAATGAATGGACTCTGAACTAACATGAACAAACAATTGTATTTTTATTAATGAACTAACACTAACGAAGGTTGGTAACTGTTAGGAAAATATATTAACTATTGCTTATGCGTCAACCAATGTCAACAAATTAGGCTTTACAGTGTATATAGCAAGTGTTACCAAGAATACCAAGTGTTTGGGGACACTTTTGGAGTGACAAATTAGTCATTTTTTCAGGTTTAACTTAACTATAACTGTAACTGTGCAATGCAATGAGAGGCAGAATCAGTTCGATTCCCAACCGGCCGTCGTCCCTCGGCGTGTTTGTGTTGGTATGATGCTGTTACCACCGGGCAGAGTGGCATGATATATTAGAGGCCTTCATCCTGCGGAGAAACACTGCCTGCCACTTACCCTGATTAAAGCTCCCGCTGCTTAGGATAAAGCCACCGTCACCCTGCGCTCCAGACAAATGGAGCACGAGGGGAGCAGGACATTTTTCAGACGCCATCTTTCCCTGCCGAGCGCTCGCTCCTCTACCGCCTCGCCTCTGTGAAATACTTTTGAATTAATTAGGAATTTTGGTAAATGACACAAAGTGGCTCTAATTTTTTATATCTGCCAGCGGAACAATTAGACCATTAGGAATAACAGATGACCCAACCGAGTTCACGCGCCTGTTGCCGATTTCCAAGGCACATTATTTCTGACGTGCCAAAACAAATAGTCGCCTGAGTTTACCGTCGGAAGCATTTCGTTTGCAAATGATCAGATTTTCTGAGTGTTCTGTTGTGAACGGAGGCCTGATCCCTGGTTGCGAGACCTCATTAGCACGGGTACGCTCTCTCCGTTCACTTTTCCATTCTTCAGGTGAACCTTAATTTACATGGAGGCGCTTTACGATCTTCCCGTCGAGGAGTCGCCCACTGCCGCGGAAAGCGAGAGAGATGGAGCACTCGAAGGGGCCGCTCGACACTTGAGATGAAATTTTTGCCTCTTGAAACCTGTCAAATCTCCCGGTGAGAAGGGGAGAGGGGTAGAGGAGGGGGTGAGCGAGTGGAGAGGAGGGACCTGAGGTGCAAAAAATAGTATTTCCACCCTGATAAATGAGTTCTATCCTGACTGCATATGGTATATGTTTTAAAGTGCCTCCCCCCGGCCTGTGCGCACAGGAGCCATCCTTCATAATGAGCTCGGCCCCTCTCCCTCATGTGGGGGCCCCGGCAGTTGCCAGGCAGCTGCCAGTACAGTCGCACCCCGGGTCGCCACGGATACATCTGCGCACTGTAGCCTACAGTCATTTTGCACCCTGTTGTACAACTGCTCTGATGTGAACTCAGTGCCAGGAGTGTGTGTGCTGTCATTTATATTGGCTGTCATTTTGAGTTGTTCATACATCACGTCTTCGAAGTCAAATAGGAGCTTATGGACGTTTTGTCAGGACATTTAAAAAAATGTTTCATGGGACATCTAAATTAACTGGTTTTATTCATAAAAAAATAAAAATAAAATAAGATATGACACATTGAAAACTGTCTAATGAATTTGCACTTGCGATGCTCATTAAAATGCCAAAAAAAAACTTTTTTGTAATATTACAAACTGTACAAAGTTCTTAAAACATATATACCAGTATGTTTGCATTTATTACAAATTGCTAGAATAATTTGTTTCCACACATACGGTTCTTAAGCTTGCCTGTAGTCTTTTTACAGTTGCTTTTTGGATTATTTAACACTGAATAAAGCTATAATACAGTCAAACCAAAATTTATTCAGACACCTTCAACATTTCTCACATTATCACAGTTTATTCGCTATAGTTTAAAATGGTAATAAAATATGACAAGAACTCAGAGTTATCAAATCAGTTGATATTTCACTGGTTTTTGGCCATCCTTCTGCTAGACTGTCTCACAAATGAAGTAGGTTGATTATCTGTCAGCTGTTATATTTTAAATACACAACACCAATTTAGATCAACCAATTAAAATGCTTAATTTTGTTCAATCTGTGGTGCAAAAAGGTCACATTAGGAATTGAAGAAAAAACACTTAGGCGAAACTTGGTCAAGTAATTGAAATTTTACTAGTCCATTATATGAAGAATTTTTGGGTATAAAATGACACATTTTACTTTATTTTGCTATCCTCACTTACATAAATGAACTATAGTGTCCTGCTCACACTAGTAAAAAATGATCACAAATTATATCTGGTGTCTGAATTATTTTTGGTTTCACTGTACACTGTAAAAAAAAAATATATTTTTAAGATTTGTTATCACAACATTTTTTTCTTTTGTCAAATCAACTTAAATAATTTATTAAGTTCAGATAACTTATTATTTTGACTTTCTGATGATTAAATCAATCTCCTTCATTGTATTAACTCACTATTTCCAGTTCAATCAACTTAGAATTTTAAGGCAACCAGGTTACTTAATTTTTAAAGTTAAACCAACAATATTTTTTTACAGTGTAGCTCACAACACTCAAAATAATTAAGTTGAAATAATAAATAGAAATAGCTCTGTTATGTGAGAACTGCACTTTTCACAGGTTATTTGCTAGAGTAAAAACTCCCACAAATAAAGGATAGTGCTTTTCAAGCATGACTGTTTTGTTGCTGCAATTGTGTTTTATCCCATCATGGTAGAAATTGCATGCGTTATTGATGCCCAAGAGCTCACCTTAGTTTGCGTATGCGTGCACGAGTGTGTGTGTATGTGTGTTTGCACATGTATGTGTGGACCGCGTGACCCAGAAAGAAGACGAGGTGTCGGCCGTGCCGGCAGAAAGCAGCCAGTCCTGTCACCAAATGATGTTATGTGGGTCAGCATTTATTAGAGAGTTATTTGTCATTCTCTTCTTGAACAGACTGGAGTGTGAAGTCGTTACTGGCGCACTGCTGTCTCCAGCTAGACCCATTATTTCCTTCACAGGAACTCGCAAACCTCTTTGTTACATCTCAAGACCTGCTGGATCTGTGCGGTGCACGCCTCTCTGCTCTCCAACTTTCCCCTGTCTGTTTTTTTTTCTCCTCGCGAGATGATTTTCTTCTCCAGTTATGCTAGTCCCAGATGCTTTAGTGGATTGAATAAGACTGAGTGTGACCGGTGTGAATACTGGATGTTCATGTTTGTGCTTCTCGATGACATAGCCACCTAATTAAAACTCGTCTGACATGCTTTTTCATATAAATATAGTTAGCAGAATGTGTTTGAGCCCTTAATTTTACACTCTAAAAAATGCTGGGTTGTTTTAACCCAACTTTGGGTCAAATATGGACTAACCCAGCCGTTGGGTTAAATTTTTACATTACATTTTTAACCCAACATTTCGGGTTTGTCCATATTTGACCCACAATTGGGTTAAAACAACCCAGCATTTTTAATACATATTTCTTGATGGGTGCCATTTCATTCAACCTGTACTGAGAGAGTTTTCACATATTGTCAAACGTATTTACATACACTCTAAAAAATGCTGTGTTATTTCAACCCATTTTTTTGGGGTCAAATATGGAAAAATCCAAATGTTGGGTTAAAAAAATTAATTAAAAAATGTACAGTTGAAAGTTAAAGTTGAAGTTGGGTTAAAATTTTAAATTGCGTTTTTATCCCAACATTTGGGTTAGTCCAAAATTGGGTTGAAACATCCCAGCATTGTTTAGACTACGTACTGTATTTACAGTTCAAAAGTTTGGGGGGGTCAGTGAGATGAAAAAAAAAAAGCTTTTATTCAGCGAGGATGCATTAAATTGATGGCATTTATTATGTTTCAAAATATTGATTTTGATCTTTTCCACAAAATAAATTAAATATACAGCTTGAGCAGCAAATCATAATATTAGAGTGATTTCTGAAGGATCATGTGACACTGCAGACTGGAGTAATGATGTTGAAAATACCGCTTTGATCACAGGAATAAATTACATTTTAAAATAAATTAAAAAAATAAAACAGTTATTTTAAATTGTAATAATAGCTATCTCACAATATTGCTGTTTTTACTGTATATTTGATCAAATAAATGCAGCCTTGGTGCAAAAATGAGTTATTTTACAGACAAAATCATACCAACCCCAAACTTTTGAAAGGTTATGTAAGTGTTGTAGAATTTAATGTAATGTAAGAGCATTTAATATAATTAATTTAATATTAAATATACAATTGTAGAATTGTAGAATGATACACTGCCACAATGTCTGCAAAACTACCTGGGTTTGGCTTCATTGCTGTGTCTGAAACTTATAGAATATAGTACATTAAAATATAGTACATTATACTGCAGTACTGTAAAGTATAGCCCTGAACAGTATAATGTAGTACAGTAAATCATAGTACACTATAGTAGAGAACAGTATGATGTAGTATAATATAGCACTGAACAGTATAGTATAGTATAGTAGTATAGGGGGATGATATTGGGATTGGTATGACCCGAGTCAGATTTAAAGTGCCCTTTAATGTTAAATTATGGCTCCTCGGGTCCTTTGAATAAACTGAAAAAAGTGTCCCCTAAATGTCATATTAAAGTACAATATCACAATATTAACATACAAAACAAAAACCGAATTCATCATATTTTTCTTTAATGTTACAAATAACATGGCATTTGCAGTGACAAACGGGAGGTCTTAAAATAGAGCTCGGGTCCAAATGAATCCAGGCCAGGCATTGGTGATGGCAGAATAATCAGCTATCCCATACTCCCCTGTGCTTAATAGAGACAGCTGCTCAGAATTTAAAGGACAACAGCGAGAGAAGTCTTAATTACTGGACAGAAGTTAGCCAATAATGAATATTTTATTTTAGGCCTTCCGTTGGCTGCTGGTGAATTATGCCAGAGAAGGGACGAGGCCGTGAATCATCGCGTCCAGGTAAATGCCAGGATGATGATATAATTGGTTGCCGTGGAGAGAAGCGCAACCCCTGTAAAATGTTAGGCAGGTTAGGGTGTGAGCTCTGTAATTCATTACACACAGATATGACTGACTCCGATTATTCATCATTCTCTCTCTCTCTCTCTTTCTTTATTTACATCCGTTTCTGTCACTAATGAGCAGGTCCAGATGCAATCTCCAGGATTTCGTTTTGATTTTAAAGAACAAATCTACAGAATATAAACATGGTAAAACAAAAACCTTTATTTTTGATACATTTGATAGCACTGTTCTCCTCTATACAGTACAATATATTGCATAGAATAATCTTTCGTTTTATTTGACTTCTTTAAAAGAACAAATTGCACTGGTTTCATCTCTTTTCACTGAAGACCACTGCACAATGTGGAAGAAGGGAGAGAGAAAGAGAGAGACTTGCCGTGCTCACTAAAACAGACATCATTAAGCAGGGTGGCCTGACTATTTCATGCACTGAAAAATTTATGAATGTGGACACAGAGGTCATGGGGACACAGCTACCATTAAACCAGCCCAGCACCCCCTTTACACAGCCCCCTGCCAGCAGCTGAACTCATCTTCACCAGCGCTCATTCCTAGTCGACTCCAGCGCTCCACATAGTGTTCACATACCGTGCGTTTTATTTGCAAACCGGCTTGAATTCACATTTTCTAAAGGAAATCCGTGCTAGGTAGCTAAGGAAAGTGTTGGTTTTCCTCTATGTGCTTTGTGTCAGAGTTGCATGAAATTCGATGTGTGTATTGTTTTATGTTAGCTGTGCACTAGATTCAACAACACACAACCTAAACCTGACTTAGAAGTGTTAAAATTGCTATGGGATAAATAGATGCATGTACGAATGAAAAGATAGATCATCACAATTCAGTATGTTGGATTTAGATTAACACTGTATATGTTAGAATTTATATATATATATATATATATATTTCAAATAAATTATGTTCTTTTCTATTAAAAAAAAACCCCTGGAAGATAAAGAAATGTATATAAAAAAAAGAAAAACACCCGTCTTCAATATTGATGATAATCAATATATTGATATCAGCATATTAGAATGATTTCTGAAGGACGATGAGACACTAAATTCTGCTTATTTTAGCATATTAAAATTGTAGTAATATTTCACATTATTAATGTTTTAATGTATTTTTGATCAAACAAACGCAGGCTTCGTCTTTCAAAAACATTTTTAAAAATCTTACCAACCCCTTGAGTTGAGCAAAACTTTCCTACTATATGCAAGTGTGTTCAAAATGTGTTTTTGTGTGTTCTAATACAGTTGCTAGGGTGTTTTAAATGTGTTTTGCAATGCGGTTGCTAGGGTGTTCTAAATGTGTTTTTGTGTGTTGCAATGTGGTTGCTGGGGTGTTCTAAATGTGTTTTTGTGTGTTGCCATGCGGTTGCTAGGGTGTTCTAAATGTGTTTTTGTGTGTTGCAGTACACTTGCTAGTGCGTTCTAAATGTGTTTTTTGTTTTTGTGTTGCAATGTGGTTGCTAGGGTGTTCTGAATGTGTTTTTGTGTTGCAATGCGGTTGCTAGGGTGTTCTAAATGTGTTTTTTGTGTTGCAATATGGTTGCTAGGGTGTTTTAAATGTGTTTTTGTGTGTTGCAGTGTGGTTGCTCAACACACAAAAACACATTTAGAACACCCTAGCAACCGCATGGCAACACACAAAAACACATTTAGAACACCTTAGCAACTGAGCCCGTTCTCATCCCAAAGCGCCATATAAGACGCTTTTGCAAAAGCGTAAATATCCAACGCACATGGCACCCTTTAACGTGAAATGAGACGCAGATATATTTGGGCAGAAGGCGCCCCCTAGTGGTCTAACCCTTACCCTACACCATACCTAAACTTAACCATTAACCGAAGCGTCTCATTAGACGTTAAAGGGTGCCATGTGCGTTGGATATTTACGCTTTTGCAAAAGCGTCCTATATAGCGCTTTGGGATGAGAACGCGTTGGCAATACACTTGCTAGTGTGTTCTAAATGTGTTTTTTTTTTTGTGTTGCAATGTGGTTGCTAGGGTGTTCTGAATGTATTTTTGTGTGTTGCAATACGTTGCTAGGGTGTTTTAAATGTGTTTTTGTGTGTTGCAATGTGGTTGCTAGGGTGTTCTAAATGTGTTTTTGGGTGTTGCAATACGATTGCTAGGGTGTTACGTTCTAAATGTGTTTTTGTGTGTCGCAATGCGGTTGCTATGGTGTTTTACATGTGTTGCAGTGTGTTGCAGTGTGGTTGCTAGGGTGTTCTAAATGTGTTTTTGTGTGTTGCCATGCAGTTGCTAGGGTGTTCTAAATGTGTTTTTGTGTGTTGCAATACACTTGCTAGTGTGTTCTAAATGTGTTTTTTTTTGTGTTGCAATGCTGTTGCTAGGGTGTTCTAAATGTGTTTTTGTGTGTTGCAATGCTATTGCTAGGGTGTTTTAAATCAGTTTTTGTGTGTTGCAATGTGGTTGCTAGGGTGTTCTAAATGTGTTTTTGTGTGTTGCAATACGGTTGCTAGGGTGTTCTAAAGGTATTTTTGTGTGTTGCAATACGGTTGCTAGGGTGTTCTACATGTTTTTTTTTGTGTTGCAATGCGGTTGCTAGGGTGTTCTGAATGTGTTTTTTTTGTGTTTCAATGTGGTTGCTAGGGTGTTCTAAATGTGTTTTTGTGTGTTGCAATGTGGTTGCTAGGGTGTTCTGGGTAGTTGCTTACTGATTCAAGTCCACCGTTACGTCTTTAACATCTGATCCCAAGATAAATGTGGAAGTTTTCACCAACTTTGTCTTTATATTAATTTCTATTTTAGCGTCATGATCAACCTAACAAATGATTTATTATTATTGCTGGATGAACATGAAAAGTGTCCAAAGTCAATTTTCCAGCGATAGATAAAATCAAAACCTCAGGGATGTCTCGAGCGTCACATGCCTCGATCTGCTATAGAATTCATTCAAAATTCAGCGCAACTGCGTCGAGCTCTAATGGAAGTTGAACGCAGACAGAATTATTTGATAATACACAGATTGAGTCAATTTGAGAATGTATTAAGTGAGCTTTAGCCCATGTTTGAGACATCTTAAACATCAGAAAAAGAGCATTAAAGTTAATAGGACAGTGAGCAAGCACCGCTAACGTGAAGAGATCCACTCTCACGCTTCAGCAGACTCCACCCGGCGACATATTTTAGGTCAATTATTTGATGGCTCAGACTCCCCTGCATTATTTAAGCGTGTCATCTTTACAGCAGTCAGATGCTTTATCCCCATCTCTGCTGCAAATACCCCTGATCTATTAACAATTACTTTACTCTGCCACTCTAGCAGCCTATAATTTATCAACCATTAAAAATTGATCAATATTAAAATTTAGCATTTCACTTTTAGACTGGTGCGAGCATCCGAGTGGAATAAAAGGCAAAGCTTCTGAAATATTTACATGAGGAAACTTGATAAGGTTTAATGCTCCTCTCCATCTCTCTCCCGGGGGACGTCCCGCCCGTGGTGGCATTGAGCCGAGACTTTGGTTTGGTCTGGTCGTCTTTTTCTGACTGCTTGTGCTGTCCTTCCTGTGAGCGTACGATAACATCATGTTTCAGGCTTTGAGCACAAAGCGTACAGTGAGTCTGTATGACATCCTTGTGACCATGAAAAATGCATATCGCTACATGCGATTCGCTCAAAAAGAAGTCGCAGTGCATGGCGTTAAGGTATTTGCACCGAGGGTCTTATCTTTGTGAAACGTCTTTATCGGCTCTGACCCCTGCATCAAAAAAAGGACAATTAAAGGGTGAACCTCATGAAACCTCTCAGTACTATATTATATAACATCCCACTGTAATAAAAACAACTGGCAGCTGTGGTTGCCAGCATCATACCATGACTATGCGGTGTGTTACTGTTTTTGTGTTAGAGCATATAGCTGTTAAATTAAAGTTTTATACTGTAGCTGACAATTATTTAAATTAATTATTTACTTACGGTATTTAGCTGTTAATTTCAAAAACAGTAACACACCGTATTTTTACGGTATGATGTTGGCTACCACAGCTGCCAGTTGTTTACCGTTTTTACAGGATTATTTTTTACAGTGTAGATAGATAGATAGATAGATAGATAGATAGATAGATAGATAGATAGATAGATAGATAGATAGATAGATAGATAGATAGATAGATAGACTTTAAAAAGTAATCTTGTAAAAAACGGTAATCTACTGGCAGCTGTGGTTTCCAGCATCATACCATAACTATTCGGTGTGTTACTGTTTTTGTGTTAGAGCATGTAGCTGTTAAATTAATGTTTTATACTCTAACTGACAATATGGTATTTAGCCGTTATTTCAAAAACAGTAACACACCGTATTTTTACGGTATGATGCTGGCAACCACAGCTGTTTTTCACAGTATTACAGGATTATTGGGTGGGGTTTTGACATGTTTATATAGTATTACAATAAAATAATGTGCTATGTTATGCTAATATTATAGTAATATTAAGTAACAATGTGCTTACTACAGGGTTAGGATTGGGAGTTGATGTAGGTTATTATAATTTATAGTTATTACTACAGTAATGTAACATTATGTAATAAGGACTCTGTAAAATAAAGCGTTACCAAAGTGCTTTTATTGTAAGTATTTTTATATTTTACTTGCATTTAAATAAGTTTATTTTTGTATGATTGTAAGAATTTAAATATTTGGCACTTTACAGTAAGGTCGCATTGATTAACATTACAGTAGTTAATGCATAAACTAACATTTACCAACAATGAACAAACTATTTTTTTACAGCGTTTGTTAAACTTTGTTAATGTCAAATTATGATCTTAAAAAATATCCGTAAACGATTGGATTTACATTTACAGATGTACAACTAATACAGTAATAATACTGTAAATGCTGTAGTGTTATTGTTCATTGTTGGTTTATGTTAACAAATGACACCTTGTGAGGTGTTAACAAATTAAAGTGTATTCGTCAAAAGTGTGAACCTGCTAACACACTTTTCTGTATTCTTAAATTATTGAATGGTAACATTTAACAGTATAAGATGGATCACAATCATGACGGTATATGTTTAAGTTTGGTGTCATTCATTTGATGTCAAGTATTTTCTCATGAAGCAACATCTGAAGTGTTTAATCGCATGAAACACTGACTAATTTTCACGGACTTTCAGGAGAAAAGGCATTTGAAGTGTGCGAATATCCTTAGTTAATCTGTTTAAACAGATAAAGACAGACAGCTTTTTCTCCCTCTCAAAATCTCATTATAGGGCTCATCTTCACCTTGCCTACATCTCATTTCAGAAGAGTTTTTCAACACAACAATGTCAGAGAGGAAAGGAAACCGCTGCCGTGTGTTCGATTTTAATCTCGATCTTCTGGGACTTGGAGCGAGATTTCTATGTTCTTCTGCAATTTACATGTTAAATTCTGTAAGCCCTAGGTAGTTCAGGCGTTTGTGCGGGAACAGTGGGCGGTGTAATTTTCAAACGTTCAATGAATAATTTCATCTCAATTAGAAAATCAGGGCAACACAAATCTGCCCTTTAGCCCAAAACTACTGTTTCCACTTTATGTTTGCGTCAAACCCTGTCTGACGCCAACATGTGCAATACAGGAAGTGCATTAGCAGTTAATTAAATGGTGGCAATGCACAAGAAAAAAAAGTGCTCAGTTGAACTGATTGCATAATGTTGTTGTTGTTTTTAGTTCACAAATAAATGAAAAATGCGACATTATGTACTCATCCACTTGTTTAAAACTTATATTTCTTCTAAATAACGTCATACTATATTTGTGTGCGGAACAGACTATTTAAATACTTTTCGCTGATAATCTTTCATTTAGATAAGAAGTTACGAGAAACCAATAAAATTCAATGCTACTGACGTCCAACACATTTAACACATATGGGTGAGTAAATAATGATGATCCATTTCATGTTTTTATATATATATAACACCTATATAATCATCATACAGTTACTGTTTTTACAGTAACTAATCTGAAGATGAGTGGTTAAGAAGGCTGTTTTAATCTCTCGCTCATTTTGATTAATAATTCAGCAGGTTCTCTCTCTACTGGACTCATTAAGGCCAAATGCTGCAAGTATCTAAACAGAGCAGATGGCTGGAAATTCAATAAGTGAGCATGAATCTTGACTTCACATTGGATGAAATTATTGAAAAAGAGAGGTGTTTTAAACTCACAAACCTTACAAAAATGTTAGTCTTGCTGTAGCTGAGCTGACACGACATCTTATGTTCGGTCAGACTTCTGGAGGAAATGCAATTATTGATCAATTTATTTGTTCATTGTTTTTACGAGAGGTTTGTTTTGTTTTTTGAGAGCTTTTAGATTGCAAGGTTTCACCTCTTAACCTGGAACACACCAAGTTTGTGCCAGTGTGTGATATACAGTGATAAGAGAAAAAGCTTTTAAAATGGCCACTGCGGGCCTGGAACTTGATTTGCAGTTTGTTAGTCACGACCAAAGCAAGAACTCAGTAAGGACACCTACAGAAAGAGTGTCATGTTCTCTTTTAGGCTTCATCATTCTTTACAAAACATCCAATAAACATCTAAAAAAGGAGCAAACTTGAAAGTTTTCAGTTGTAACTCATATTTTCAGTGCAACTGGTACTTCACACCTGGCAAAATGGGCTTTTAATAAAACCTGACTTTTTATACTGTATAAAGGCTAAACAAATTAAACATGTTCTACTGTACATGACTAGAGAAAACTGAGAAAAAATGCTGTTGTCTTATCTTTTGCCAAATGCATAGGAAAACTTCAACACCCATAATGCACTGAGCATGTTGCCCTCCAAGGCCACTCCCACCATCTTGCTGAAAAAACAAAACAAAAAACAGCTAAAACCCAGGCTAGGCTGGTTGGCCAACGCTATGTCACGACTAATTCGTATTAATTTGTACGAGTGATGAACAGGTGGCTAATTCGTACGAATTCGTACAACCTCACTTGTACGAATTTTTACAATTTGTCTAAACCCACGTGATAGGGTTTAGAGGCGGGGTCAGGGGTATATCATTCGTACAAATTCATACGAATTGGGCAACTCGTAAAATATGTACGATTTAGCAACGTATCACTCGATTACGAGTACGAGTGAGGTCGTACGAATTTCGCCCCGATCTCACTTCAATTCGTACAAAATTTTACGAGGTGGCTAATTCGTAACAATGGTACGACCTCAAATTCGTATGATTTAGCAACGAGTGATATGTTTACAAGTATGAGTGAGGTCGTACGAATTTCGTCCCGATCTCACGTCAATTCGTACGAATTTTACGAGGTGGCTAATTCGTACGATTTATGAACGAGTGATACGTGTACGAGTACGAGTGAGGTTGCACGAATTGACATGAGATCGGGTTGGGTTGGCAGGTCTTAGCTGGTTTAAGCTTAAAAAAAAGCTTAAAAGTGAGAAAAGTGAAAGCCAAACCCCCTCTAAAGGCTTAGGCTAGTTTTAGCTGTTTGCTTGTTTTTCAGGAGGGTATGCATTTACCAGAGTCAAAACCCACCTTGCTTTAGTAGGAAATATAGGGTGACCACCCGTCCCGCGTAGCGCGTGCGCGCACAGCGTTTGAAGCCCAATTCATGAGTCCCGCAAATTGAGACCGTGTCACGCATAATCAATTCTTGCTCAAAAAAAAAGAAAAAAAAAAAGAAAAGTCGGTCAGTCTATATCCTCGAGACCCAGGCAGCCAAACATTGTGCCTGAACAGGTTCACGTTCATGAACTCGTTCATATTTTGGGTGAACTGAACGTATTGTTTTACTGCCTGTCCTGATGGGGTGCCAGATTTCTATAGAGCCTTCCAGGCGAAAACCCGGCTAAAACTCGCCGTAAACAGGGCTTAATATGTGGCGAAAAAAACACCCAATCTGGCAACACAAGCCACCAGTGGCACCGCGGCCGCCGTCGACAAAGGCGTCGTATGATAATTTAAACGGATTTTATAACGAGGTTATAACGAGGTCGGTGAAGATGGGGAAAATCTTACATTTCTGTGCAAACTTTGAACTGAACTAGTTCATTTTAAAATGTGTGAACTGAACTTTGAACTAGTTCAGAAAGTGAGAACTTCCCCGGTTGCCACTCCCACGTGACCTGCTGACTAGGTTGTTGTCAACTTTTTCATTGTTGTCATGACAGCGCACCTTGTCGTTCCGTGAACCTCTGGAGTTGTGAGTTTAGACTTTTTTTTCGACTTTTTTTAAAACTGTTCCTGTGGTGTTGAGCAACTATAATTCCTGTTAATCCTATAATTTGATCTTTTTATTTATTTAAAGTGAATTAATTGTAATGAAAAATAAATAAAATTAAATAGCTAAAGTAAATCGTAAGTGGAAGTGCATCTGTCAATTCATTGAATGTTCAAAATATTCATTTTATTTAGAAAAAAATACACATTGGTTGGCCTATTCATGAGCATATATCAGCAATTACACATGTTTAGGGAATAGGGCATTATTAATGTATGTGCTAAGGTATGTGCTTTTTTTTTTTTGAACAATTATTCATGTACAAACAGTAAGGCAATAACAATTCTAGATCAGAGTCTGCCCGTGGGGTGGGGGTACCGCCGCGCCAAGCAGTGTCCCACATTGTCCCTCAGAAACATACCCCTTGTCCCCCCTTGGGCTTATTAGCAGGTGGTCACCCTAAGGAAATACCTCTCAGTACACTTTCAGTCTCAATGGTTGTCTCCCAGGTGCAAGAATTCAAAGAGTAAACATTTAGTGTGAGTGAGTTACACCCCCGAAGAAAAATGGCCCAGACCTAAACCTACCCGTGTCATCTAACTGACGCTAAAGGGTGCCATGTGCGTCGTATTTGGTCAAAAGTGTCAGTTAGATGATGCCGTAGGATGAGAATGCGTTGACCTGCTACTGTACATACAAAGCGGGTTAAAAATTGGCAAAGTTACACTTTAAGAGACGTATATAATGCAAGCAAATGCAGTAAAAAGTGCAGATGCATATCGAATAGAAGGCAGAGAACAGATGTACTGTAAGTCACAGACGTACACTTTTAGTCCATGATTTGCAATTACCTGATTGTGTTAATTATACCAATATGGGCATCTCATTGTAAGCACTTCTAAATGTATTCAGTTTGGCAGTGTGTTTGTTTGCTGTCCTAGAGAAGATGAAGAATAAAACGAGAAGAAAGAAATGCAATCAATTTAATTGCATCAGAGCCTCATGTTTTTATTGATTGTAGGAAAATGGCTTGCAAGTGAGGAGTGACTACAGCTTGATAAGTGGCAAACCATTATTTTCCAGGCCGGCTGAAACCCCTTTGAGGCAACGATGCTCCATCTTATCATGGGCCTGGTGCACGGCCGCCGCAATGTGACACGACGCTCATTCTGAGGTCAGTGCTAATGTTTTCTTCATTGGATGATCATTTGCAGTATGATGGTTATGCAATTATGAGTGTTTAGTCATTAATTTGCTTAGTTTGTAATGGAATTTGACATTTCACCTTGAAAAGAAAATAATTATATTTCGCTTGTTTCGGGACCAATATGTTTTATGCATTTTCATGACATATACCCTCTGATTTTCTCATTAGTGTTATTTATTTTTTATTTTACTTATATAATGTATTTTTTTACTCATTAAATTATCATATAGGCCTAATTAATGTCACTTTTTTACTAATATATATATATATATATATATATATATATATATATATATATGTATATATATTTAAAAATGTATGTTTTTGTATTTGTTTGACTGTGGGATGAAAGATACTCAGGCATGTTGTTGACAAGTTTCAAAAAAACACTTTTAATAACGCAGCTGTCCTCTTTGCCATACAAATGATTCCTCATTGGCAAACATAAGCCATGAAAAACTGTTAACAACGGGCCAGACACATCAGCACGCCTAAATTTTCCTCCCAACACGGCGAATCCATCCAAACAAAGCAGAAGATCAGGCTAATCTATGTGCTGGGATATTTTTGCCTCCTTCTCCAGAAAATGTGCAATTTGGTCAGGCACGAAAAAGAGAGGCAGAGAGAGAGAGAGAGAGAGAGGGGGAAAAAAATTGAGCAGACCCTTCCAAGCAATAAATCATTGGATTGCTCGTGACACTCATACAATACGGATATAGTGTTAACTGCAAGAGTGAGACAGGGCTCCTTGGCCCTCTGGGGTGACCTTGCCTGGCTGCCGTAATCTATCATTCTGACACCGGACACACTGGTTTTGTTTAATATTACACTATTGGCATATACAGTAAACACAATGCAAAGGAAATTTAGACACAGACATGAGGTGAGACAAGAGAAGGTACATGTGTACACACAAGGAGAGAGCCATTGTGTTGTCAAGCCCATGCTAACTTTATTTCACAGGGTTTCGAGGTGCACTTATACACATTTTATTCGGCGGCCGTTCTGTTTTATTGGTTTACATTGCATTTGATGGCTTATTCTGTTGCGGTAAGAGAGCAAAAAGTGGTTGTAATGTAAATCAAATGCGTAATGCATGCCTTTGTGAATGTTTGGCGGAGAAAAGCGTCACATTTGCAGTGTCCTAAATGAAATCTCACCAATTTAAGGGGAAGAAACGGGGCGGTTCAAGTTCACCAGTCTGGTCTGACACTCGGGGTCCATAAATAATGTATTTTGGGGTGACCATTCATTCTTCTTTATGTCACATACGCACAGAAATAAATTATTGTTATTCACAATTTGACAGTCGCACACAATCTGCCCAATCGGTGCATGAGGCATGAGGCAGTTTGAAACAACAATGTGGGTTTGAATAAACACACAGTAAAAAAAAAAAAAAAGTTTATATATATATATATATATATATATATACATACACACACACACACACACACACATTTATAATTTGCATTAAAAAGACCATCTGTTGTTGCAAAATCTTACGTTTTACAGAGTAAAATTAGTTTTACAGTATAAGAAAAAAATGATTATCCGAAATAATGCTATACAAAATGACTACAATCCGTTTTAACTTTATAACATACTGACAACCATCTTAAAAAAAACACAGGTGGAAAGAAATATGATTAATCAAAGCTCATCACAATAGCTTTTCCATAAGCTGAGGTAAGCGCTGAAGGTGCAATCATAGTCATAGTCAACCACCTTAACATATATGACACTTAAATAATGCAATAAACTGTCATTTCACAACATAAGATGTTACATAAAACCCTAATTTATATAACATATAAGCAGCAACTAAGTGATTTCAATGAAAAAGCATCAAATGTGAGCTGATGATGAACTTTTTCACTTCCAAAAACTGTGCATTTAACAGTATTTTATTGTTGAATTACACACTGTAAAAAAGTATGGTAGCATTTTATTTTACAGTCCTGCTTCTCATGAACATTAACATACACATATTGTAATAATGGCACTATCTAGGTACTAACCCTCCCTAAACCTTAACTTAACCTTAATGTTACCTTATATTAGGAATGACCAATTAACAGGTTTTACTGTAGTTTTTTTTTTAATTATGTCTTTTCATTTGCAGTGCAGGTTTGATTCATAAAACTTTTTCCACAAAGCTTATAACACTTATACTCTTTCAAATGAAATAATGTTGTTTTCCAAAAAGTGTGGCTCATTAATTTGGCTTCATCCTTTAGCATTTAAAGTCATCTTGAAATGGAAGCATTTTCTCCCTTACCGTGACGTATATCTGAGTGAAACGGCTTCAGGAACAGGAACAAATGTAGGCCGGGTTTTGATTTTGTCCATCGGGAATTGATTGGATGTTTGGATGGTTGTGGTTTGCTATTGGTGGATCTCATGTGAGTGACAGGTTGTCCCGACCTCACGCAGTGAAAAACTAATAATAAAAAGGATGTGCATGGATAAACCATTTATAATAAATACTGCAATATTCTAGCCTGGTTAAAAACAGACCATTCTCAGTTGTAACTGAGTTATTGTCTGGCAAAGACCAATCAGAGCGATGAAGGAGATGACATATGCTGAGCAGTGGAGAAACATCTCCAAGTGTTGTTCTTTGCTCGGTTTTTAACAACAAGGAAACGTTCAAATCGCTTAAAACAGACGCGATAGCTGATTCGAACGAGTGATGTTCGACGGCGGCATCCATCTTTGTAATGTAGGCTACAAAATCCCAGCGCTGTCGTCATCGTGTTATACCCACCCCGACGTTTCTGATTGGTGCCGCGATTTCGACAGATTGGAAATGGGCTTAAATGAGCTCTTTGCCAGACTAACTTTCAGAGCAAATCTAAATTTGTAAAATCTAAAGTTTTCCCAGGCTAGCGATATTCCACAAAAAACAAGAAATTGTTCATTGATTTCATGATGACTTTAACATTATCTTATTTTTATAAAGGGAACTGCTCAAACCACCTTCCTTTTTCTGTTTACCTACTTCCAACAAGCTCATAACACAACCACGTGCACCTATGTGTGTGTGTGCATGCGTGTGTACGAGATGATAAAGCGAGCGCGCTCTCCTCTCAGCGAGGGGCTCAGGTACGGTCCTCAGAGAACACGGCGGATAAAGACGACGTTCACGCTAGCGAGCCGGCTCTGCCACCGTGACACAAACACATCCGAGCAAGATTTCGAGGTGTGACTCAACACCCAAAACAGCCTCTTTTATCCAAACGAGAGCGGGGCCGCTCCGGCACCATCTCACAGAGGCTGAGGTGTGATTTTCCCATGTAAATGGAGGTCAGCGGCATCTTTAGAATCTGCGGCCGCTGTGTCTTGGCTGTTTTTGTTTTGTGTGATTATGTACTACCCGCTGGAAAGTTGCTTATTTCTGTGTGTAAATTGGATGTAGTATTTTGCAGAATGGCGCCCCAGGCATAGTGTGAGGTATTGATTGAGTTGGATTCAAGAAGAGACACAAGAGGATTCTGGGAAGGGAAAAGTCAAAAAAGAAAAAAAAAATGAAAACAGAGCAACTATAGGCGCGTTTTACGTGTTAAGAAGAAAAAAAAATCCTCCTGGAGTTGTGAAGAAAGCAACTAAACAAACAGAATCTGTGCATGGTGACAGGTGATGTACCGTGTCAGAAAGATGTGGAGAAGGAAAACAAAAACCCTTACGATTTTTTTCTTCAATATGATAGCTCTTCTCTTATCTGTTTGAGAGACTTATATGTGTACACTTGAGAACTGATTCCTTTTTTCTTAAGAAACAACAACAATTTAAGCAATATTTTTGTCATTACTGGTGCTGATAAAGGTTCTTGAACATTGCACTAGCTTGAACTAAAATTCAATGATAGTGTTTCCTAAGTCTCCACCTCAGATATCACTGACCGTCTGATTAAACTAAACTCTAAACTGATTGGCTGATTTCATGACAAAACACTACCTAAAAATAATTCAAGACAGAACTTTTTCACAGGTTATGCAAGAACAAACACATCATGCCTAGTCTAGTTGAACTCACACAATCAGTGTTGTAGTCGAGACCACCTCACTCGAGTCCGAGTCGAGACCGAGACCAGAGAGAGTCGAGTCCGAGACCAGAGACGGTCGAGTCCGAGTCGAGACCGAGACCAGTGAGGGTTGATTACCTAATTTACTTTTATTTACTTAGAGAAATCCTTTTTTTTTATTTTACTGAATTTACTTAGAGTTAAAAAAATATGATCAGTTTAGGGTAAAAAGGCCACATAGTAGGTGGTGTTAAAAGTAATTTTATTACAATTTGTCATGCGCAGTTGTGCACTAGAAAATCACCAATCACTGGGCGTGTCAATCAATTTAAAGAAATATTTTATTAACATACATTAATAATCATGAAAAATATTTTGAATTGAACTCGAGTGGACTCGGGAACAAGTCCGAGTCCTAAAAAAAAAATCGAGTACGAGTCAATTCCGAGTCCAAATGCACACGAGTCCATGACAAGGCCAAGACCATAAAAATATGGTCTCGAGACCAAGTCCGAGACGAGTCCGAGTCTCGAGTACTACAACACTGCACACAATCTATCTATTTAGCAAGTTCTTTTTAATGAGTCAGTTTGAATCATTCTACTGAGTCATCCGCTGATTAACTGAGTAGCTCATTGAATCAGATTCGTTTTCTTATTCACTGAATCCAAGTTAATGCTTTTATCATGTCAGACACAAAAATAGCAGTGAACTATTATCCATACTTGACATAAATCAGTTTGACTTGATGTTTATGCTGACTTTGTTAAAGATTCACATTCTGGGGTGCGTTTCCCGAAAGCATCGTTAGCCAAATATGGTCGCAAGTTCGGCCGTTGTCAGCATAGTTCAATGAGTCGGTGTTTCCCGAAACAATTGTTCCAACGAACATTCGCAAACAGCATCGCGTAGTTGTGTGGTTTGAACGACAGCTCTCAACCTCTGGTTGGAGGCATCGTTTCTATATTGCATCACATTTGGACGTAATAAATCGTTATCTTGAGCAAAATAAGCAAGCTGACATTCAGTACAACCCGTGCCTTTTATTTAGAATAGGCTACATCTTTTAGTTTTTCAAAAGATTTAAAGTAAAAAGATTTAAAACGATTTTGAAGAGTGCGCATGTGCGAACGTGTTCTACTATTTAAGAATGAGCCAAATATTGAGTCTGGTAATAAAGCAGAACAACTGATAAAAATTAGAAATAGTCTTCAGATGACATGTCTGTAATTTATATATAAAAATCTAGCGTTAATTGGATCTCAAACGGTTTCATTAAAAGTAGTTATTATTCCATCACGTGTGAAACCAACGTGGTTGAACGATACATTGCAGCAATGGGTTTTGGGAAACAGTCGTGACTAGCTAGTTGATTTTTCCAACGATGCATCGTACTATGGTAGTGAAACGGTGAACTACGTCGTTGTACGGGAAACGCACCCCAGCATCGCAAAGTTGTGTGGTTTGAACGACAGCTCTTGACCTGTGGTTAGAAGCAGAGTTTCTATATTGCATCACATTTGGACTCAATAAATCCTTATCTTGAGCAAAATAAGCAAGCTGACATTCAGTGCAACCGCCTTTTATTTAGAATACATACAAATGTAATTTACGTCTTTTAGTTTATCAAAAGATTTAAAGTACCGTGTTTGAAGAGTGCGCATTTGCGAACGTGCTCTACTATGTAAGAATGAGCCAAATATTGAGTCTGGTAATAAAGCAAAACAACTGAGAACAATTAGAAATAATCCTCAAATGACATGTCTGTAATTTATATAAAACAAATATAGCGTTAATTGGATCTCAAACAGTTTCATTAAAAATAGTTATTACTCCACCACGTGCGAAATCAACGTGGTTGAACGATACTTTGCGACAATGGGTTTCGGGAAACAGTCGTGACTAGCTAGTTGATTTTTCCAACGATGCATCGTACTATGGTAGTGAATCAGCGAACTACGTCGTTGTACGGGAAACACACCCCTGAGTGGCTGATTGAATCATATTTGTTTTCTTATTCACTGAATCCAAGTTAATACTTTTTTTCATGTCAGACACAAAAATAGCAGTGAACTATTATCCATACTTGACATAAATCAGTTTGACTTGATGTTTATGCTGACTTTGTTGAAGATTCACATTCAGGGGTGCGTTTCCCGAAAGCATCGTTAGCCAACTATGTTCGCAAGTTCGGCCGTTATCAGCATAGTTCAACGAGTCGGTGTTTCCCGAAACAATTGTACCAACGAACATTCTCAAACAACATCGCAAAATTGTGCAAAATAAAATAAGCAAGCTGACATTCAGTAAAACCGGTGCCTTTTATTTAGATTAGGTTACATACAAATGTAATTTACGTCTTTTAGTTTTTCAAAAGATTTAAAGTACCGTGTTTTAAAGAGTGCGCATGTGCGAACGTGTTCTACTATTTAAGAATGAGCCAAATATTGAGTCTGGTAATAAAGGAAAATAACTGAGAACAATTAGAAATAGTCATCAGATAACATGTCTGTGATTTATATAAAACAAATCTAGCGTTAATTGGATCTCAAACAGTTTCATTAAAAAGTAGTTATTACTCCACCATGTGCGAAACCAACGGGGTTGATACTTTGCGACAATGGGTTTCGGGAAACGGTGACTAGCTAGTTGATTTCTCCAACGATGCATCGTACTATTACTATTGTAGTAACGGGAAAAGCACCCCTGGATGGAGTTTTGCTGTAACTGGTACTTTTTATCTTTTTTTAATACATAAAAAAACATAAAATATTGACAAATAATGCTTCCTTGTCTAGGTTCTTTACCTGTTCAAGATAAAGCTGTTATAAGTATAGTGCTGACCAAACATGCTAAACAAGTTGCTCCATATTACGTCTGGTTCTTGAGAGGGCATCACTTTGCATCGGTTTAAGTGCTGTTGACAACCCAATTGAATAAAAATCTTGCATGCATGTGCACAATTTCAAACATAAATGTTTATTTAGTCTCAATTGTTCCTGGTAGTTCTCTCTCACTCTCTGTTGTGCAAAGACGTATTGATTCGCCCGTGAATCTATAACACCAATGAACTTGATGGAGTTCCTGACAAGCACAAGTGCAGCTAGGCACAGAGACGCGTTTGTGGCGATGTTATTTCTCTCGTGAGGAAACGAGCAAGTCACAAAATCCAATATATACACACCGACGGTCCTCGCCGCGTTCGCCGTAACGCTGTAAGGCTTCAGCCCGGTAGTTTAACTCTGCAGAGCTGGTGAGGAACATGATGAAATATGCATGAAACTGATGTTGTAGAGAACAGTGACATCTAAATGACTTTGAGAAAGAAAAAAAAAAACTTTTTTACCGAGTTTACCCTTTACCTCTTTAGCTTTTTTTTGGAGTGGTTGGTGGGAAGCAGACTTTGTTATATGTCAAGGTAGTGGAAAGAAAGAGATGATTTTGAAAACGAAGACCTCCTCTGGAGAGAAGACATTACTCTACCCCACCTTCATAGTGTCCTTAATACAGCAGGTTTGCCTCTCAAAGACGGCACTACAAACGGACGCTGCTAACTTCACAGGCCACTCATAATTGTGAGAATTCAAACAAATCTGTGTGTCAGGCAAGCAGATGGAACTTCAATGGAAGAGCTCAATCGCATGACTGTTACCTTGAGTCAAGCGCCTTTTTTACTTCGAAAAATATGGAAAAGACTATTGATCAGGGCTGCTCACCCAACCACCTGGGGTATAAACCGGTGTGTGCTCGTGTGAGACGGTTCAGGATAATCTGCATCACTGATGTCTGGATTTCCCACCATGCAGTGCACATACATCACTATAGTTCAATGACAGAGGTTAGTCGTGATTTGGTCATTTCTTCCCAACCCCACTTTTTGTTGTCAATTTTAAGAACTCTTTTATTTTTATTTTTAACTATATTAAAGGGTTAGTTCATCCAAAAATGAAAATTATCCCATAATTTACTCACCCTCAAGCTAATGTGTATATAAGTTTCTTCTTTCAGCCCAACACAATAGGGGATTATCACGCTGATACGTAGTACTTCCGGATTCTGTGATCTTTGTGCACTGCCACTTCTGTTGAATCACCGATCTCGCTGGCAAACTGATGAAGTTTATTTATACAGCATCCCTGGTAAATTAGTCTGATTCACTAAAGTGCCGGCTGCAAACAAACGTGCTACCTTGTTTTTTAAAGTTTTAATCCATTTCTTCCTTATACTCAATTCAGTCGGGAATCCATGAAAACTTAAGTAGGGTTGGCGTTGTTGGTTAGATTTACAAAGTGGAACAGAGCAGTGACATAAATAGCATTCATCTCAGGCATTGTTGAACTGCGTCGGAAGCAGACATGCACAATGTTGGCAAATCCCGCCCATGAAACACGGAAGCGTGATAATCCCCTATTGATCCTTTCGCAGGGAGCTTGATTGACAGGTGATCTGACCAATCATACTTCGCCATCCGCCATTTTGTCCGACAAAGCAGTCAGGAGAGATGGTAGATTAACATGGGAGGATTTGAGTGTACTGATGCCTTTCCACGGTTAAAACAACATTCATTCCTGATGTTCATTCTTGTCTATAAATGAACTAGAAGGAAGAGATGATTGAATCACGAGAAGCTTTAACTGATGCTCTACGGCGATCTGTCACGACACCTTAAAGAGCCGCAAAACGGTATTTATTGTTTAAATTCCTTAAAAAAAGACCAAATTTGAAAGGTGAGACTTTGTTTAATATGTTTAATATAAAAAGTAACCTGGTCTGTCCTGTCTGTCAGTCTGCAATGTATTTTTCACTGCGTGAGAACATGGTGTGTGTGCGTGAGAGTGGTGTGGCTTGTCGGACATGGCGACAGTAACTAAGGGGGGCGGGTCCAATTGCGAACGGTCAATTGGAGTTATTAAAAAAAAATACTAGCTAAGCTTGGGAGTGAGTAGTAACTTAGATTTTGAAGCCCAGAAAAAAGTGCATCCATCCATCTTAAAAGTAATCATTTCAGCTGCAGGGGGTTATTAAAGGCATTGTTAAGCGAAGCGATGATGAATATCCCAAAATATCCATAATTATAACTTTATAAAATATAATCACTGACTTCTGGTACCAATTTTGATGCTAACACCCAACCACCATCCACAAAAGGGGACGTTCTGTGAAAAACTAATACTATGAGCTGATAATTCGTTGTATCTATATGTGTTTATATGTTAATATGTGTGATAGCAGTTAGTTGTTCTCACTGAGCTTTCCCTCACCCGTCGACATTTACACTCGTTGAGTAACTTCATCCACTCTTCCCGAGGAAAAGCTTTCTGCTTTTGTATTCCTAGGTCAGCACATCAGAACTTCAGACTTTCTTTCAATTACAACTAAGCTGACATTTGCCTACCCTTTATCGGGAGATCTTTAATCAATGCTGACTTGAGAGGAACAGGGAAAGTCTGCTTTGATTTAATATCTCCACCACGGTAAAGGTGAATGTGAAACATTTATGATAATCTGTAATGGAGGTAGAGGAGGCTTGATGAGACTTTCTTTCGGTGTCAGACAAACATCTTGTGGCCTTTGCGTTCCGTGTATCACCCGTGTTCCATAATATGAATAGTTAAACTCAGCATATATGACATTACTCATCGTCAATAAGGGTAAAGATGAATCATTTCCCTGATATTTCTGTGTTTAATTCTCTTATCTGCTACATTTCGGCTTCAAAAAGGTCACATGAGATATTTTTCTACAGGCTAATTTAAGCAGATTTTAAAGTGCTATCCAAAATCTATCTATCTATCTATCTATCTATCTATCTATCTATCTATCTATCTGTCTGTCTGTCTGTCTGTCTGTCTGTCTGTCTGTCTGTCTGTCTGTCTGTCTGTCTGTCTGTCTGTCTGTCTGTCTGTCTGTCTGTCTGTCTGTCTGTCTGTCTGTCTACTATTTAATAATAATTCTATAATGTCATACCAAATTATTTTTAGTAATTATTTAAAATGTTTTTTTATTTATATCCGGGATCTCATTTGACTATTCGATAATCTTAGATTATTATGAAGCCGGTTGCACAAAGACAAATGCTTAATCGCAGGTAACAGGGCCACAAACAGAGATTCATGTGTCATGCCAGTCGATTGCATTTGATCTGTGTGCGATTTTATTACCCAGCAGCGGAGGTTTTATTCACCGTGAGACTGAGGTGTGGGTCATCCTCTGGTCACTTATTATTTTTCACACTTGACTGGATTTACAAGAAGTAAAGGGGTTACGTTACCAGGAGTGTTATGGCTTAATTCCGTTTATCACTCCGCAGGACTGACACAATGTAGACATGTTTATTGTTGGCCTAGCATGGCTGAATTTGTCCAGCACAGTAAATAACTGCACATATTTCATGGCTTCGTTTCAGCATGACGGAGCTTGACGCTTGTATTTTGATTCATTGTGGAGGAAACTAAAGCCAGGCCTTTTTCTTTAAGTCAAAATTAAATCAAAATGGACCATTTTAACGATTTACCCGTGCATGTACGTTTTATTTTCATATTGAATAATTCTTTTTGGCACATCAGCTAACATCACCAATCACTCTTATTTCTCAACACTTCCAACCACCGGCTGGTTTTCAATTACATATTTTACCATTACATGTATTCTGTTTCATTCCAAAATATAGCTTATAACAGAAGTAAAATAGGATTGGATGCTGTTTCATGATGAATGTGACAACAGACTTTTCAGGAAATTAACTTGCAAATAGATTTCTTCTTGTTTTATAGTCTCTGCACATTACACTCAGGTAGAATAAACAGTTTTAAGTTCCCCAATTATGCTATTTTAAAGGTTCCTAATTGTATTTTATTTTTTTCTAGGTCTCTTACAATAGATTTAAAAGTACCCAGGATCAAAATACACTTTAATTTTCTCATAATATACATTGCACATCACCTCATTTCTCAAAGAGCCTGAACAGGTTCATTTGAAGATTCAGTCTCTCTAAACCCCCCTAGTCTACTCAGCTCTGATTGGTCAGAAATCCCAGTGTATTGTGATTGGTCTACCGCTTACAGGACATGAGCATCTTTTCAACATGAACAACACGAACCAAACTCATCCAGGCTTCAGCTACAACAGTGTTAGAGGGCGGGTAAAAGTAGACGCTGTGTGCGAGCAGCCAATGAAAACCAAAGGGTGGCATTATGCAAATTTCTTACATTGTTACATAGGTTTGTACCAGGAAGTGACACTGGAATTGCCAATTGGAACTTTGATCTTTAGAATAGTTATATTACACACTGCATGAAAAGTAATATTCGAAAAAGCATAATGGGGCACTTTATTGTCAAAAAAAGTAAACACTTCACCTTTGAGGTTAAATGAACATCTTAAATTAATTTCTCATCAATTTTACTCAAATTAACGTTGGTCTCAGAGGGTTGCCGGAGACACCTGTTCAAATCGTTCTCAGCGCTCGTCATGAAATATGTTTTCGATACAGCTGAACTTCTGAAATATATTAGTCAGTGGACACGCACCAATTTCCTCTCATGTGGCCCTAATCCATCTTTGTAATTCAGAAAATATCTGTGAGATTTTTTTTTTTTTTTTTTTTTTCCTTCTGAGCTGCTGGACTGAAATATGGGCATGCTGATGTTGTTTTTGGACCTTGTTTTGGAAAGGATTGCACAAGACAGGTTACTCCTCCTTAAATAAGGTGTAAAAGTGTCACTTTATGAGAAATTTACACCGCTGGAGTCAGCCACGGCCCATTAAAGACTATTTAATGCTATGTAGAGCTATAGTCTTACATCATAACTGCAAAGGCATACCTCATCCAACAAAAATAAATAAATAAATAATGAAGAGGAAGTTCAATTCTTGCAGCCAAATTATAATGTGCTTCAAGAGATTGGATGAGAAATTAATGTGTTTCCTGTGTGGCCCGTTGTGGCGTGGACAAATGACACTTTCATGCAGTTGTTGATGAGACTTAATTTTCATCGGTTTATGTTTCGTCAGTGGTGCATTGATGATTTTGATTTAATTTGTAAAGTTTGGGTAAAAATGTGAGTATTATATGCATATCTCTCCCTCTCTCTGGCTTCTGTCATTAAACCCGAGCTCAATCAAAAGTGCAAAATCTGTGTCGATCAACTGTGAAAGTTACATTTTTTTTTTGTAGTAAATGTGTTTAATTGTTTAAAAATGTGCCAACCTCGAAAACCCAAGCCTGTTTGTTTGCACAAAGTTGCCTGATTAAGCAATCAAGTGTAATATAAAAGTGTGACAAAACAGGGGGGTTGCACATATTTTCCGTGAAATTGCCTCATTATTATGTTTTGCCAATATTGAAGTTATGTATCGTTGACTGTTCATTAAATATAGCAGAAATGATCAACAGTCGGGCCCGGTCTCTCCTTGGGGCTCGGCTGACATCCTAATGATATTGTTTTAATGACTGATCCCATTCTCTCAGGAATTTACCCTAATTTAAGAGCCATCTTCGGGATGATTAATATTTTATAGCTTTCAGAGAATCCAGGTAAAAAAAAAAAAATATTGGAAAAATATTCTAAACCTCATCACGTTCTTAAATTTAGTAGTGCTTAATGTAAAACAATAAATAATATCGTTTAACATAATTTGACCTTGCAGTTTTTTTTTTTGGTAAACGAATTGTACAAAACAAATCTGAGCTGCCCTTATTTGCACACGTCTGAAATATCTCATTTACATACTGTGATATTTAATTAAATTCAGTTAATTTTATTAATACCTTGACTTGGCAAAGGATAAACACACATGCCAACCGTATTATGAATCCTCATGTTTATTCATTCATGATTTATGCATGTGAGAGTCAGCAGGTCAAGTGTTAAACAAGTGACATGACAGGATCTTAATAAAAGACCGTTCCTGTTTGGTTGCTTATGATACACTTTTACATACATGTAGCTTATGGAACAAATGTTGTAATTGAAACTGCAATACAGTCTAATTATAGGCTGTTTCACCGATTACATATTAGGAATACCAACATGTTCTTTATTAGTTAAATACCATGTATGTGCAAGTAAATATAAAGGGACTGCTTGCTACAATATATAACAATAATGGATATTATTGTAAAATAATTTGTACTTTGTAAGATCAGTTCTAAAAGCTTCCATTGAAAGAGGATTTATTTATTTATTTATTTATTTATTTATTTTTACTTTTATGAACTGAGGCACTTGAAAGTATTTTTTGGTGCAAGGGTCACTCTGTGTGGAAAATATTAATTTTCACACATTTTTTTTAATGCATTTCCTTCCCATTCATTAATTTTAAATTCAACACTTACACTCTTTTTTTTACATGTTTCAGAGCCAAAATGAACAGTCAAATCACTCAAAAACTGTAAAAAAAAAAAAAAAAAAAAACCTGTTCAATTTACGGTAAAATACCAGCAGCTGTGGTTGCCAGAAATTTACCGTAAAATACAGTAGCAAGACTTTACGGTAGTAAGGTTTTACTGACTTAACTGAAAATTTACAGAAATAAAGCATATTTCATTATCTGATAGAATGTTAATTTACCGACCTATTGAAGTATGAATATCTGTTTTGTACCATTGCAATACACAACCAACAATCACAGTAGTGATGAGTGTCACATGATCAAAGCTCATCACATACAGCTCTTCCACACGAAACAAGAAAAAAAATAATATAAAGAAGCTGCACAGAGTCATTCACTCAAACATTAAACACCATGCAATAAACATTAATTTAACAACATTAAATGTCACATAAAACCCTAATGTACATAACTGATTAGAAAAAGACTAAGCAAACTATGAAGAAACAAGTTATTTCAACAAAAATGCATCAAATGTGAAGCGTCACGCAGGGAATTGTGGGAATGTCAGTTTACGTTTTTTCACAGTAAATGATACAATGAGTTCACTTTTCACTTTCAAAAACTGTAAATTTTACAGTAAAATTACAATAAATTTACCATTAGATCTATCACAGTTATTTACCGTATAGTAAGGAAAGGTTCTGTTAAGTTTTTTAGTGTAGCATTTTTACAGTCTTTTACTGTTAAAATCACAATCATTTTTTTTCCATGTAATGTATGTTTTAAACAACAACTGTGCAGACAGAAATAAGTGTGAGAGCTCAGTGCATAAACATCCCCGTCAGCTTGCTGATGAACCAATCTAATTAAAAATAAGAGACAATGCCTGCGTCCGAGGGGGCTTCCGGAGATAAAGGCGGCAATGTATGCCAGCAGCCGTTCGGAACCACGCGGTTAATGAGCTCAGAGTTACAGGAGCACTGAGGTGAAGAGGAGCAAAGCGCGACAGAGACCGCCAAGATGCTCTTCAGGGGGGGAACAGAGCCGGGTAAGAGGGACGGGGGCATTTTGGAGAGAAAGGGGTCAGTCGTGGTAATGGAATCCTGGCCCATGCAGGCCCCCTTGAGCAAAGACGATAGCGGTGAGGTGAACGCTGCTCTTCAGAGGCGCTCCTCATACCGGTCAAGGCCACAAACCAGCAGGTTATGCATTTATTATTGCCATTAATGCACGCTAATGCGACGCTGTTTATATTCATGAATACCCAGTATTAATCCAGACAGGGTCGGCGTGAAATAAAACACACTTCACCTTTCAATTTGGAAGTGAGTGTGTACGACACGAGGAAAATTAAATTAGAGGAAGCTCACGCAGTCGGGATTTCAGTTGTTGACCGAGTCTGAATCCTTGATTTGTGTGAGATTTCTTGTTTTTCATCTATTCATCTAATCCGATGGGATTAGTGTTATAAATGATGTTTGATTTAAAATTATTAGGACGTCTGTCATTTCGTCTATGATTGGGATTATTGGAGAGGTGAATGGATGTTGTAAAAGGTCACGTGCCCTGGATGTTTTCATTTATTTTATGTAGGCTACTTATTTTCATTTTACTTTCAATCATTTTTATGTTGGATATGATGCCAGCTGAAATAAATTCATAATGATGGTGCACCAGGCAGTTTGCAGTCAACAAGAAAATTTGATATTTTACAAAGTATATTTTATATACTTTTTTAATATAACTTTTGAAGTCACTAGTCTATGTAAATAGTAAATAGTCTTGGGGTATGACATAGTTAATATATATATATATATATATTAGGGCTGTGCAAAAATTAATTGCGATTAATCGCATCCAAAATAAAAGTCTGTGTTTACATAATATATTTGTGTGTGCTGTATATAATTATTTTGTACACTCTAAAAAATGCTGGGTTGTTTTAACCCAACTTTGGGTCAAATATGGACTAACCCAGCCGTTGGGTTAAATTTTTACATTACATTTTTAACCCAACATTTCGGGTTTGTCCATATTTGACCCAAAATTGGGTTAAAACAACCCAGCATTTTTTAGAGTGTATATATAATGCATGTATGTATATATTTAAGAATTATTTGTGCTTAAATTCTGTATATATATATATATATATATATATATATATAAATACATAATCTATATTATATAAATATAAATATTTTATATATGAATAACACATTTTCGTAAATATATACATGGATGTGTATGTATTTATATACACAAAATAATTATATACAGCACACACAAATATATTATGTAAACACAGACTTTTATTTTGGATGCGATTAATCGCAAATAATTTTTGCACAGCCCACACAAACAAGTCAAACTTTGGCTGGAAAACTAAATAATGAACTTGAAAGCACTATTAAATAAACATTATAAATGTCTAATTTGAAAATAAATATTTGTTAAAGGTAATATGCAAATGAATGACCAGCTTTGAAAGCAAACCCAAATTTTATATTTATTTTATTTCTGTTTTCCAATGTTCATTTAAATTTACAGATTGTACTTGAAATTGTAAAAAAAATAAAATAATAATAAACAAAATTATTTTGTGTTTACGGGCAAAAACTGTGTTTGTTACTGTCCGGCTAAATTACGGAAATATAAGAACAGAAAAACCTAGATGTCTTTTTCCAATGTGGCCTACATTATTGCCTGTCATGAACTGGCCAATCACACCAATACAACTTTTCAGATTGTTTAGATGACATCGACCATGATTTGGCACTGTGTATACTTCACACAACATTATAGTTCAAAATTGACTTTCTCTCAATGATATACTGCGCCGCCGCCTTCTAGATACGAAACGGGGAGAGAAATTGCATCCATATGTGAGTTTATGAAGGTATATGTGAGGCTACAGTGAGATGCAGGGGTCTGTAATCGTCTCTCTCCTCCTCATTACATTCTGCATATGTTCCTGGACGTCAGGCTGAAATTGATCTGTTTCCTCCTTTGAAAACGTGCGTGCCAACATCTCGGGTGATGAGACATAAACTACAATCTCGCCAAACAATAATGATACTTATCACTCACCGTCGCCCTGTCGAGCTTATGAGGAAATAAATATATATCTCTGTCCTGAGCCATTATTGGAACTCAGAAAACATAGATCTCTTTTTTTTTGTGGCTCTGATAATTCACTCCTGGCCCGGAGATGGATGACATGAAGAAGTCCATAAAAGATGTTACCTCTGGATTTCAGCCCCTGTGATTTATTTCATCACCTCATCAAGATATTTTTTTCTGGAAAAACAAAACAAACAAAGCAAATCATTGTGGATAGATCTCTCTCTCTCTCTCTCTCTCTCTCTCTCTCTCACTCTCTCTCTCACTCTCTCTCCCCGCCACACTCCATAAGTTTCCCGGCCTTATATGTTAACAATACTCTTTATCTCTGTTTGGTCTAAAGGACTTAATGAGTCTCAGTAAGCACTGGGCGAGGCGAAGAAACTGTCTAACAGTAACTGACCTATGTGACCATATGTGTCAGTTACCCACTTTAGCGGGATAATTACCCCAGCCATCAGATCGGCTCTCTCCACGAAAATGACCAGGCCTTTTTCACTAATTTCCCATCCAATTTAAATAAGACTCCGGCAGTATAGGCTGTCCTCGAATGCATGTATTTTCCTTTTACTGCACACATGGTTATTTAATTTATCTGGTTGTTTGTGAAGTGTGACAAAGAAATGCTCATTCTAGGATCAAAATTAAGGGCCTGGGCTTTGTGTTTTATTTGCAAGAGCTGCAATTATCCTTTGAATTTTTGGCACAAATAAAAAAGAACAAAAAAAAAACAAGAAAAAAAATCATTTTTTATTCGTAATTGTAACCTCCCTGCAGTTATTAAATGGGTCATATCATGGATATATATTGTTTTATTATTTTTCCCAAAGGCCCACTTATATATATGTATTTTTGCAACAAACGCTCATTAATGTTTTTAATGACTATTTTTCATCTCTTAAACTTAAAGGAGTAGTTCACTTTTCCAAAAACTTTTGCTGATAATTTACTCACCCCTATGTCATCCGAGATGTTCATGTCTTTCTTTCTTTAGTCGAAATTAAGAAATTAAGGTTTTTGTTGAAAACGTTCCAGGATTTTTCTCCATATAATGGACTTCAATGGGGTCCAAACGGTTCAAGGTCCAAAAGACACTTTCAGTACAAACTGCAAACTGTTCAAAGGGCTTTAAACGATTCCAGACGATGAATAAGGGTCTTATCAAGTGAAACGATCGCTCATTTAATAAATAAATAACAAAGTTTAAGTTTTATAAGCTCAAATGCTCGCCTTGCTCTGTACTGTGATGCACGTTTGTGACTCTCCTGTTCGAACTCGTTCATCAAAATGAACAAATCTTTTTTCGAGTCAATTTGTTCGTTGAATGAACGAACAAACTTGATAAATGAATGACTTGTAAACGTAAGGTCACCTTGATAGCCTAAGACACGAAACGAGCGGTTTGTGAAAGAAAAAGACGGTTGCACAGACGTGGTAAAAAAAAAAAACCATAAATACTGTTCGTTTTCTCACACAAAACCCTCGTTTTGTGTCTTAGGCCATCAATGTGTACTTACATTTACGAGTCATTAAATCATGTTTAATTTGGACTTCTCTGTGCATGCTCTTTGAGGTGGTGACCATAGACCTCCATTATATGACTGACAGACATGAACGGTTTGACCTAAAAATATCAAAATTGAAACTACTGCGGAAACAAAGACACCTACATCTTGGATGCCCATGAGGTAAGCTAAAACATACCAAAATTTAATTTCAACGTGAACTATCCCTTTAAGTTTGTGTGGAACCAGGGGAAAATGTTCTGGAGTGAAGATTGCAACTAAAGTTTAAGCACATAAACTGAATATGACAAAGAAGCACAAAACCCCTTAATCTAAAACATAGCCAAACAATTGATCTTAACTTAGTTTTGTGCATCTGGCTGCAAGCTCTACTGATTTGGCAGTACAAATGTGCTCTAACAAATAATGTAGCGTCAGAGAGAGAGAGTGAGAAAGAAAACGATTAGTGAAGTGGTCCAGCTCTAATACAGTGGGTCTCGGCAGATGACCTCTCGGGTCTGACCCCGTCCTCTCTGTTTCCACAGGCCATTCCGCAACTCTCCTGCCAACATTTAAATACTTCCTGTAAGACAGGCGGGCGGCAGGAAGTTCCACACACGCGTTGACCAGAGACGCTTCAGTCGAGAGCATGAAAGTACCATAAGCATGCCGATCGTAAGTAATAAACAGCGGCTTTCATCACGCCTGCTCATCTCTCTCTGTGTTCAAATGCTTTGCAGTCAATGTGCTGAAGTTCCAGCGAGGGGTGAGCTGTATATGTGTGTGTGTGTGTTATGGGAATGTGTGTGTGCTGGTGCGGATGGGGTGGCTGATGAATGAGGCAGTGTGGCAGATTCACAGTGCGGATCTTACTGCAGCTGTAGGGGAAACTAATGGCTAGCAGGGACCACCGAGGTCTCTGAGCTAATACCTGCTTCCTCCATCACAAAAACTCAAGCCCTGACACACACACACACACAAACAGGCATTTTTACAGCCTGCCAAATGAAAGCTTCACCTCACCGCCAATACACTCAATACAACCAATAAACCCCAAACACACCAACCAGAATACACAGCACATTCAACACTCTCAGATAACGTGCGCAATTTGTACATTAACCACCTCTGTACTTCATCTACCCCTAAAGGGTGCATGTAAGTACATAAGAAATATTCTTCATTTAATACAAGTTCAATCCAATATTTGCAGTATTTAAAACATTTATAATTTCATAACAGGACCATTTAAAACCCACATATTTGAGCTTTAAAGTTGTTTGAATTATATTTTGTTTAATTTTTATAGTCGTTTCGGTTTTAGGGTTTATATGTTGTCATGGAAAAGAAGTTGTAAAATTGGATTGAACTCAAGAGGGGTTTTCAGACTACAATCTAGTCAAAATGCATGTTGTGTGTGTTGTGGCTAAACGTTTGAAACCAGGTTTATTCTAGTTAATTAAAACTAAGTTAATTTAAAATAAAAAAAAAATATAATAAAAAAACATTTGTTATTGACTTTTGATACATTATAAAACATATTAAAAATGTATATTTATTTTATTTCAATTGCCAAGGAAACATTTTTCATTTTCTTTCAATTTACCTAATACAAAGGTATAAAAATGACAAATAAATAAATAAATAAATAAATAAATAAATAAATAAATAAAATGACTTAAAACTTTAATTATATATGAGCAATTAAAATAAAAGTATGTAAGAAGCAATTACTGTAAAACTCTTTTACATTCAATATATATATATTTATGCTTTTTTTAAAGTTTAGAACATTTTTTTAGATAGATGGGTGGGTGGGTGGGTGGGTGGTTGGATGGATGGATGGATGGATGGATGGATGGATGGATGGATGGATGGATGGATAGATAGATAGATAGATAGATAGATAGATAGATAGATAGATAGATAGATAGATAGATAGATAGATAGATAGATAGATAGATAGATAGATAGATAGATAGATAGATAGATAGATAGATAGATAGATAGATAGATTTAGCTCCTTTTGTAAATTTATGTAGACTCATTCTTATATCTATTCTACTTGTTCTTCTCTTCTCTAAAGTCATTTCACACTTTTACCTCTTACATTATTTCTTCCTTGGGAATAATGACAGTTGTTGAGGCACAAACTATTTTTTTTTTCATCTCCCGTTCCCACTTGCTCCTCTGAAAGGTTGCATACTCTTAGGAAAGTCCAAAAATAATATGCATGTGATAAGTCATTAGTCATTTCTTAGTCTGCATATGTTAACTTGACCTGCCGTATGTTAATGCATGCAACAATGGCCCCACATATGGCTCTGTGTGCAATCCCAACTGCAAGATCTCCTGCGTGGAGCCTCATTACAGAAAGCTTCCCAGCCGCGTCATTAGCGCAGAGGTGGGGTTCACGAGGAACCACTCACACCATCAGCAGGGAGACGAGACACATGCTATCACGTCACACAGACTTATCACGCATGAGACAGGTGGTGGGAGAGACAGTTTGAACACTATCAAACAATAACTAGTTTAAATGCCTTCGGTTTTAATCGGAGATTTCAGCACAGTTCATGGCTCTCAGTTCATTTTAACACGTTTTACTATATTTAAATCCATTCCAAAGTTTTCCAAGATTTTCTCCAACAATCAGTGCAAAAAAAAAAAAAAAAAAAAAGTGTAAAGATATATTTGCATGGACAACTTCATGCAGAAGCATTTATGTTGTTTATTGCTGAAACGTCCTCATAGCTGCAGTCTGTCCAGAGTTCCAGGCTCAGGTCTCCAGTTACCCGCTGGGCGCTGCTTGGCGATGGGCATCATCCTTTCAGATTCTGGGCGCTGGACCAGCAGCGGCTGCCAGGGCAGTTTACCCCCAACTGGACTTTAACACAGTACAGCACTTCATACTGGGGGCAAGTGACTGTCTACACACCAGCTCATAGATTATTATTTTGATACTTTTTAAAATATATTAAATACATAATAACTTTAAATTCTAAATATAAAAAAAAGATAATTTATTATAATTTTTTTATTTTTTTTATTTTTTTTAACCCACAATTAGTGACACCATGCATTCGGACACCCTCATGCTATTCCAAATGCTTGATATTCTATCTTCTGTGGAAAACAATACAAGATATGTTCATCGAAATCGGTTCTTTCTTCAAAATATGCAGGTTTGAAATAACATTATGGTGAGGAAATTATGACATTATTAAAAAATAATGACAATACAAAAAAATACCATGGTTTTTGTTAATTGTTTTCAAGTGTTATTTATTTATTTATTTATTTAATAATTCATAATTATCCCGCTATTTAGCAATAATAAAAAAAAAACTGCGTTCAAAAAATAATGATGATTGCAGTGCTATTTTAGGATAATTAAAATTTTTATTAACATTTTGAATTTATTTATAATTTCCATTTTAATTGTAAAGTACAGTAATTTATATATATATATATATATATATATATATATATATATTGAAATAAAAATGATAAAAAAAATGTCTGCATATTTTATATATATATATATATATATATATATATATATATGTATATTTCTGTATTATTGTCTTAAACTTGTGTATGATTGATTTGGTGATTTTGAAAGCTGAAAGATAAAGAGTTCAGGAAGACCTGTGTGTGTTTGTTGTGTGTGACTCTCTCTTTCTGTGTGTGTGTGTGTGTGTGTGTGTGTGAGAGAGAGAGAGAGAGAGAGAGAGAGAGAGAGAGAGAGAGAGAGAGAGAGAGAGAGAGAGAGAGAGAGAGAGAGAGAGAGAGAGAGAGAGAGAGAGAGAGAGAGTCGTCCCAGGGCTGTGATGTTTCTCATCTGGAGTTCTCTGCTCTACCCAGCATCTCTAATTGTTATTAATCTACAGCAATTAAAGTGAGCGTCTTGGCTGTCACATGTCTCCCCTCCTCTCATTGACAAGCATGTACACTTCTGACACGCAGGAGACAGGAACAGGAAGAATCTCTGCGTCGCAGTTCCTGCCGCTGCAGAGTTTAGCTAACCCAACAGCAGCCAGATAAAGCTCATATTTGAATAGGCCCTGTTATCAAATACATTCATTAGGTTACACGCTCCACTTGATTAATTATATTTAAAGAAATTGTGGGTGCTTTGGATCTTCCGTCGTGCAGCACTACGGCATGCCATAGATCCCTAATTTCGAGAAGAAAAAGGGGCTGAGGGCAGTTTTTTTTCCTGCTCTCTCTCTGCCTATTCTGGACAGCCTGCGCACGTCCCTGGGGGCCCGAACGTATTCAAATGTATCTCCATCAATGAGCACAGTAATTATGAATTCCGCACTAATTAGTGTATACACTACTTCCCTTGCATATTTGATTTCCACTGTGAGATGGTAATAAGGGAAATGCCCATTTTTGTCCTGTCTCATGAAAATTCCAGAATGTTAGAGGGGGGAGGGCAGATGGCGAGAGAGAAACGGGGGATGCATTAAATATGAAAAGAGAGAGAGAGAGAGTGTGAGAGAGAGAGCATAACTTATAATAATGCTTGAAAATATAGCATGGGAAACCAAGGTAATACCATGACTCTTTAGACACTGTAATGATGATTATGGTATCACCATAGTTTTATACATATACCCATGTTAGGTGTAATGTACAGTCAGTCGTTATCAGAAAATTAACCCTGACTAGGCGATCAGATATATCATTCTGTAGGAGTTTCTAACTATCTTTTTAAAGCTGCAGTCTGTAGTTTTTCCTCTTTGTCGCCACCTCTGTTCGAAATCTGCAATTGCAGTTATTCACAGAATCGGATGAATCCAATGTTTGAGGACAGTGTGCGGCTGTCAGTCGTGTGGATACTGGCATTCGCAATCACAGATTCTACTTTTTTGGAAGTATGACCAACATAAGAAATTTCACCATATGTCATCTGAACATGTAAGAAAACACGTAATGACTCAATGTAGCCTACTAGCCGAGACTCTTTATGTGTACAGACGTGACGTAATGACTCAATATAGCCTAGCCAATTCTAACATATATATATATATATATATATATATATATATATATGAAGAGTTCAGATGCAAACGCCTCTAAATGCCATTTGAAATGTTCTTCTTTAATGATGATTTTTATCAAACTTGTATATTTAAGTTCAGTAATGTCACTTAAATGGCAATGAAAATTACCTATTAATTGTTATTTAAGTGAAATTACTGAACTTAAATATACAAGTTTGATAAAAATCATCATTAAAGAAGAAAATTTCAAATGGCATTTAGAGGCTTTTGCATCTGAACTCTTCATATATATATATATATATATATATATATATATATATATATATATATATATATATATATATATATATATATTAAGAAATGTGATTTTCTTTAATGTACTTCACAGAAATATAATGCAGCCCTAAAGCCATTTTGTCCTGTACTTGTACAAATACATATCTGCTTGTACCTGGTGCATAAACGATGGCCTCAAGCTCATTGTGAACACATATGTTCCCTCCCTTGATACTTTGAAAATAAGACAAGGTGATATTTGACTCAAAATCATAAAACATTATTTCATTTTTTAGTTCTTGTCAGTCTTTGCTAGTGCTTCATAAATTAGCCATATATGAGACGCTAGTAAAAGTCTCTTTCAATGCTTTGAGTGACAGACTTGTGATTGTGTGGAGTGAAATAGGTGTGTATTATCTGAGCAGATCTCACAGAAGAGTAAACCACAGTCTACAGTCCTGCGGCTCTTAGTGCTTATAACCGCACAAATCATCACCTGTCCTGCACAACTGTGCCTTCTGGGGTGTTTGTGCGTGTACACAGCTCTCCTCTCTCTCTCTCTTTCTTTCTTTCGTTCTTTCTTTCTTTCTTATACACGTTTTGTTTTGATAGATTCACACAAACATTATAAATATACTTCATATTTATGGGATTTTGGCCAAATGACAGAAAACAACTGTCACTCTCTTGTACAGTACACTTTATAACGTGTAAGTTGATGAAAACATAATGCGATGCACTTACTGTCTCAGATGTGGCAGTTCTAATGACAGCCAAAACACTTAGGCCTATGTCCATAATTATTTTTAATTGTTTTAGCAATCATGATTTATTGATGTATTTAGTTATTTGTTCATTTAGTTATTTATTTAACATTTATGAAATTCGTAACTCCATTTGAGCTTGATTTTGGTCAAATGTTAATATGATGACACATGCAAGTGTGTGACCAGATATAAAGCCACAATGTTTACTTTGGCAGAGCATTGATTAATTATTATACATTTTTTAGTTGTGTTTTTTTTTCTTTCTTTCTTTCTGAGAAGTAGCAATTTTGGAGATATTAGGTTTACATACTTTTTAAAATGAATTAATTAAATCAATATTTTGGAGTTTTTTTGTCACAAACTAAGCTTTTCACAGGAAACTCACAAACTTTCTTTCATATTTTTTAATGTCCGAGAAAGGAGGTGTTGTTCTGAAGTGTCAACGATTATTGAATAACAAAATTCCCTGTGGGATAAATTTTGGCAGGATGTTCCCACTTATAATGTGTCCAATTCAGCTTATTGAAACTATCATACTGTAATGTTAACCATTAATTACAATAATAATTTCATGTCCTTGTTAAAAAGCTACGTAAATCTAAAAAAAAGTGGGAATGCCAGTGAAAATGTGGCATGCTGAAATAAACCTACAGTGAAAAGTGTGAATTTTTGAGGGGGAAAAAAAAATAAAAATAATAATAATAAATAAAATGAAAAGTAAAAATTTAAACGAAATGACATTACTATTAATATTTCTCTGTATCCCTGTTATTTGTTTGCCGCTTTACTCTCTTCTCCCATCATCCCACAGACTATAATGCCGGCAGCACCTTTCCTTCCTGTTTTCTGGATGCCTTGCGTGATGTCATTTCCTTTTGAAGGTCCAAGATAAACATTCATTTGTGGATCACCTGGGGTAGTGCTCTGATGGACAGCTCAAGGATCCGAGTATTCCCTTACATAATTAGCAAAACCAGGCATGGGCATAATCTCATTCTCCAGACCCAGAAATGATGTGCCCTAGAAAGACAAGTTATTTTTATTGATTTATTGATTGATTTTCGCTTTATTCTCGTCCCACCGCTGTTGACACCTGAAGTTCATGCATTCAGATAACTCCTCTGCTCCGCTCTGTTTGGAAACGTGGTTTTATACTCTAGAAAGAAACATAAAAAGTTTTTGAGAACATACTCCTCTGTGATGCAGCGCAGAGGCTTTCGTTGGCGTACACCGCGTTTGATTGACAGCGAGCCGGAGATATACCTCCGTCTCCAAGCGGGAGTTAGATGTTTAATCATTGGTAATTAACATTTCTGCCGTGGTGGAAGCTGGAAGACAGCAGGCACGTGTGATTATCTGTGCTCAAGACAAAAGTGCTGATTGAGAAAGTTAGTCCTAATTTAGACACCACATGTCCACCTTTGACCAAGGGTCGTCTTGGTTTCAGCACTTGTTTGTTCGAACGTTCTTTGAAATGTTGATATTGAGCCGATTAAAGATGCGTGTAAACAACTTATGGTGAATTCTCAGAGCTGTGCAAATATTCACTGTTTGCATCTCTGACATTTGCAGGCGTTTTGTCTCTCGCTTTGTGCCGTACAAGTGTTCGGGTCGTGACTCCGTGGTCCGTTCTGCATGTTTGGACACTTTCTTTTCCTTTCATTTGACTTTTTTCTCTTTGATAATTCCTGTTCCACACACGCTGACCTCCAAATGTATTCTACCCGGAGCTCGCGAGGCCGGTTCTCTGAAGAACGTGGTTTTCCCCTTGCGACGCCCAAATGCAGATGTTCAACCGCTCTGCCAAGAACTAGCGAGCCTTTCTCTCTCCCACCAGTCCCAGGACAGCTTCACACAGCCGTCCATACTGGCACAAACACTACGCCTGTGTGTGTGTGTGTGTGTGTGTGTGTTTGTCCTCCCCGCACACCACATCACATCACAGCAACCAGCTGATGAACAATTCAGTCCTCCACCTTTATTTTCTTCACGTTCCTTCTCTCCTTTTCTGTCTTTCATCCTCTATTTTCCCCTTTATCTGGAATGATCGTAGGGCTCTTAACCATCATGGATAATTACTCAAATGACAAATTGAATTTGGTTAATGGTGAGGATCTGACTTTGGGATTTTCAGGATTTCACTCCTGTGAGCGACCGCAGAGGACTGGCTAACCAGAAACACGCTTTCTCCATCAAATCGTGGTCTGCAGCTGGCTGTGGGAGTGCTCAGTGCTGGCATTCAAGCGTGGATTTGTGTGTGGGATATTTCCTATAGTTGAAATGAACTCCAGGTGGCCTATATGATCAGGCCATTACTTCATGACTGTGAGCACCAGGTCAGACATTTGCCAAACTGTGAAGATGTGCTGTCACCAGAAAGTACTCCGAATCACATGTTGTGGTTGTGTACATTTATTTAAAGCATGTTGTACGTAGGTCTGTGAAAATTGCCATTGTAGTTTCTACCATATGAAATAAACTACAACACATATGGTAGCCTGATATATATTAGCCATCAGGTTAGTTTAAAAAATGACACTGTTTAAAGGAGTAAAAAAAAGGAGGCAGAAATACTGTATATGGAGCTGATCTGGGGACGTGGTGATGTCAACTAGCTCTCATAGTATTAGACTTCTTAAAGGAGTAGTTCACTTGATAATTTACTCACCCCCATGTCATCCAAGATGTCCATGTCTTTCTTTCTTCAGTCGAAAAGAAATTAAGGTTTTTGATGAAAACATTCCAGCATTTTTCTCCATGTAATGCACTTTACTGGTAACCAAACAGTTCAAGGTCCAAAAGACAGTTTCAGTGCAAACTGCGAACTGTTCAAAGGGCTTTAAACGATTCCAGACGATGAATAAGGGTCTTATCAAGCGAAACGATCGCTCATTTAAAGAATAAATAACAAAATTTAAGTTTTATAAGCACAAATGCTCGCCTTGCTCTGTTCTGTGATGCGTGTTCGTGACTCTCCTGTTCATCAAAATGAAGGAGTCATTTCGTTCATTGAATCAACCAAATGATTCGAAGAAAGATTTGTTCAATTAAAACTGAAACTTTTGGATTTATTTTTGAAATGGACAATCATTTCACTAGATAAGACCCTTATTCATCGTCTGGTGTCGTTTAAAGCCCTTTGAAGCCGCACTGAAACTCTCATTTGGACCTTGAACCGTTTGGTTCCCATTGAAGTCCATTATATGGAGAAAAATCCTGGAATGTTTTCATCAAAAACCTTAATTTCTTTTCGACTGAGGAAAGAAAGACATGGACATGTTGGACTTTACTTTTTTAAAGTAAACTACTCCTTTAATACCTGCGAAAACTTTGATTTGACGATCCCCCAACGGACATTCAACTGACTATAAGTAACTTTGCAACTATTGTGTGTGCGTATTACACCAATAAAGTGTGTATCATGCGTGCGAAAACTACGTATCATATAGACGGAAAAAATATTTTTGCCATAGAAATCGCATGAGAAATAATATTTGTTGTATACGTACTTTCATGAGACCGGGCTGGTATTTCTCGTTCTTCTTTAGTTTATATACAATACATTTATCAATTCAATCAAGTAGCTTACATTTTATACAAAACTGTGTATATTTTCGCCAACGAAAACATTAAACGCACAATCAACAAAGCAACCGAACGCATGGCACTAACCACCAAGCTTCAACATTTCATCTTTTGTAGGACTTCAAGAGGTAAACTTTACAATGTGACTTTCCCTCAGACTTGACTTTATTTTTAAACTCTCACTGATGTTCACTCATCTTCTTTATCAAGTCATCCCTGCAAATCACACCCCATTGGTCATCCATCAGTCTGCGGCGATCACCAGAGACTCCCTCCTCTCCCAGTAGCATTTTTCTCTCTCTGAACTATCAATGGCTCCATCCGCAAACCAGCTCTCACTTCCCCAAAACGACCCTCCCTGCCTTCTCCGTCCGGTCAGATTGATACGTTTCACGCCGCCATCACGAGAGGAGGTAAAATATTTCCCGTCACCTAAAGTCCAAGAGGCACGGCTGCTAAATGGTGGAGCCGAACCCAGAAATCCATCAAGCCGGCGCTTAACTTTGCACTACAGCATTTGATATGCATCTGCTTCGCGAGATCCTTCTCGGGCCAGAGGTCAATAATGAAACAAAGTTTGAGGGAGCTGCTGGAATATTCACAGTATACGCTTAAAGGACTGAGAAACACATCATTAACTCCCCTGTAAGAAAGTCCGCCTCATTCCAGCGACTCTTGTATTCATAGCATTCCCTTTTCAGACATCTTAACGATCACGCGCGCACATGCACGGATCACGCCGTTCTCTTCTCTCCTGGCGCGTAATGGCAGAGCGAGAGAGTTGCCCTATGGCTAATTTGTATCATTCAGTAGCGTGACTGATTGTCAGAGCCGAACTGACTCTCTTGACCTTCTGTTTCTTGTGGCGGCCGACAAGTGGCTCTGCCTCTGGTAATTAGTTTTCAGCCGCTCTCGGTGCATGTGTGTGTGTTTAAAGTTGAGCTTACGAGGGCCAGGCGATGCAGAGTGCTGGTTAAATATTTACTGTTCAAGGCAGATTCACACAACTTTTTAAAATTAATGAGTGGAGCGGGCTGTTTGGACAGTGGCAGCGGTATTGAACTGTTTGTAGAGCTTTTCCACCTCGCACTGGTGACGTGCAAGTCACTCCGTATTTCCCTCTCTCTCTCTCCCTCTCCGGAATTAATGGAGAAATGGCCATGTGGTTTCAACCCACGCGGCGCGCGAGCCGTTGGATGTGCTCTCTCTGTATTAAACTGTATTCGCAATGGATCACTGCCATTGTGAAGTAGTTTTCGGAGAGCTTCAGTGCTTCACTTTTCAAGCATTCAGCTAGCCTTCTTTTCCTTTCTTTCTTATTGTCCAACTTGCTCTTTTGTGGCTCGGGAGACTTAAAGGAGTAGTTCACTTTTCCCAAAAAAATTGCTGATAATTTACTCACCCCCATGTCATCCAAGATATCTATATCTTTCTTTCTTCAGGCGAAAAGAAATTAAGGTTTTTGATGAAAACATTGCAGGATTTTTCTCCATAAAATGGAATTCAATGGGGTCCAAATGGTTCAAGGTCCAAAAGACAGTTTCAGTACAAACTGCGAACTGTTCAAAGGGCTTTAAACGATTCCATACGATGAATAAGGGTCTTATCTAGCGAAACGATCGCTCATTTACTAAATAAATAACAAAGTTTAAGTTTTATAAGCTCAAATGCTCGCCTTGCTCTGTTCTGTGATGCGCGTTCGTGACTCTCCTGTTCGATCTCGTTCATCAAAATGAACGAATCTTTTCCCGAGTCAATTCATTCATTTCGTTCCTTGAATGAACCAAATTACGCGAAAAAAGATTTGTTCATTTTGATAAACGAGTTCAAACAGGAGAGTCACGAACGCGCGTCACAGAGCAGAGCAAGGCGAGCATTTGAGCTTATAAAACTTAAACTTTTTTTATTTATTTTTTAAATGAGTGATCGTTTCGCTTGAAAATACCCTTATTCATTCATTAATTCGTCTGGAATCGTTTAAAGCCCTTTGAACAGTTTACAGTTTGCACTGAAAGTGTCTTTTGGACCTTGAACCGTTTGGTTCCCATTGAAGTCCATTATATGGAGAAAAATCCTGGAATGTTTTCAATAAAAACCTTAATTTCTTTTCGACTGAAGAAAGTAAGACATGGACATCTTGGATGACAAGGCGGTGAGTAAATTATCAGCAAAAGTTTTTTTTTTTTTTTTTTTTAAAGTGAACTACTCCTTTAAGAGTCCAAAGTACCTAACGATACATCAAAATGGTATAAATACATGTGTTTATGTGGATAGGTTTAGCTGATTTATGGAGTTTTTGAGACCCTGCAGTGTGAGATCGCTTCTGAAACTCACCTTTGTCTCAGATGTTTCACCTAAAAATCCTGAACACAAATAAAAATAGAAAATATGTGAATAGGACAGCAGGTGTAGGAGTTTTTGATGAGAAGTGTTTCTGGAGACCTCTGACA